>NC_069783.1:98640555-98910555 GCF_027406575.1 Nycticebus coucang | reverse complement strand
AGGGAAAGCCAGGGCTCTGCCTGGAGGTTGGAGGTGAAAGGAAATGTTGGAGGGTAATGAAAAAATCTTTTGGCCAAATTTGCGATCATGAACAGTTACCCTGGGGAATCAAAGCCAGTTTAAGTGGCCACAGAGTAGCCAGGAATGGGCACCTCGAGCAAAGACAGCCGGCCATTTCTGACAAAGCTGGAGGAGGGGGAAGAGGCCTGGGACCATGGAATTTCACTTTCTTCCCCTGTTTTCCTTTTTTAGGTCTTTTTCCTTTTTCTTATTTTGTGCTCTGGGGTGGGATAGGGAGGCTAAAGCAAGAATACATTTGTCATCACCTTTTTCAGTCTCCATCCTGAGAGTTCCAGGAGACTTTCAGAAACCTTTCCTTTGAGCACTTTCAATGGAAGCCTGACAGAACATGAAACACTCCAACATTTGGGGAAAATGGGAACTGTGTGAGCTGACGTAAATGTCTAATTAGAATTTTCTACCAACACCACTTGCAACCTTTGAATCTTCCTTTCCCATTTGTTTCCAGCCACGCTCTCCATTTTAACACTTTTCAGGGGCGATTTGAATGTCCCCAATCGCTGCCTTCATCCCTGCACGGTACAGTTGATTGGCAGCAGACATTTGTGGCTTCAATCCTGCTCCTCCCCCAACCACATTTTATAGTTTGGGGTTCTTGAGAAGCAAAGAATACTGCTAACTATTGATTACTGAGGGACATTCATTGGAGTACAATCATTATAATGAAATAACTTCTCCCATGTAGCCCACCCCTGGCTACTGCCGTTCAAATACTTTGGACCTTCTCAGGAATTATTCCTTAGGCATCACTGTTCCTATATGGACAACTATAAAGTGCAGTTTCTGGGGGGCAACAAGTAATGTTCATACTTTCACAGTTTTATGCTTACTTTTTCGAAGTGTTAAAAACATTATTTCTTCCCAGTACTAGCTGCAATCTAGGATGCAAATTGTGTAATTCTGATGCCTCTGTGGTCTTAAAAATTGTCATATTTAAGAACGGTAATAAAGATGAAGAGATAGCTTTCTCTGCCGTGCAAAAAACACCATCCGTTTAAAATCCTGGGGCTCTCCAGAAGCTGGCAGGCTTGAATGAAGTGCAGGAGATCACCTGAGGAGTCAATGCTTAATTTGTGTATACAGTTGGCTTTCTCTATAATATCTGATTCAGAATCTGTAACGAAAGTGAAATCACGTTAAATTAACTGTAAAAAATAAGTTGATTTAATTAAGCACAGAAAGACTTAATAGATATAATAAAATGTTAAAAAGTCAAATGATGTGCAGTTACATTTCAGTTAACACTGCTCCACAAATGTAGTAAATTTATTCCTTTCAATAATGATGTGTTTTGAACATTTAATTAGATAAATAATGTCTAATCACTTCAGCAAATCTGAACTAGAAGAATCCCTTGTCATCAAAGGTGACTCATGCTTGTTACATCTACCTTTTAAGGGAAGGTGAAGCTGACAAACTTCAGCTCTTTTCAAGAAGATGAGCAGAAATAAGGTAAAGTCTGTCTTTCAAGCTTCATTAAAATTCAGGGTTTGCAAAACAAACTATTATTTACAGTAAGAAGAGTGTTATTCGGAATAGGCTTCTACTTGTTTTCCTTTTTTTAAGAATCAAACTATAAGCAGCTGATAAGAAAAGGTATTCAGGGTTAGATGTCCTATAATTCATCATAATACTGTTTCCTTTAATAACTACTTTGCTCAAGTGATTGGCATGATTACAAGAAAATTACTTCAAATTATTCATCTCTTATCTTTCCTCTAAGATGTCCTAAGTTGGATGATAGTTAGCATAATGGGGCGCTATTAATTACTAATGTGGAAAGTCCTTCACAATTTGGATAGAGTTTGTAGCCCAAATAAAGAAAATAGTGCCAAATGCATCCTTACATCATCTGCTTCTTAAGATGGTGCCACCCACTGTCTATTAAATGGAATGTCAAGGACATTGATTTCTTCATTTGGAATTTGCAAAGATGAACCTAGCCTGTATATGAAAAGCAGACCCGTAATTAACATCTATATGTGTACACACACGTGTGCACGTGCGCACACACACACGCACACAGGAGCACATACCCAATGCACAAAAGTATTAATGCATTTTGAAATGTAGAAGGTGATTAACATAAAATTATCATTTCAAGCTTATGGTGTTAATTCATTCATATCTTTCTGGAAAACAAATTCTTGGTAGAGAATCTTTTCATTTCTAATACTGCCTTGAATAATTTGTTTTGGGAAATTTACCTATAAATCTATTAGCTCATTCCAAGCCATAATATAGTATGAAATTCTGTTAAATTTTGAGACTTTTGAATGTATAGGTACCTTGATGTTAAAAACATCTTTCTTTTCTTCTCTTACTTTCAGAGAAAGTAACTGCATAAATAAAATATACAAACAGACAGACATACAAACTTAGAATTTCCATTCCCATTCATTCTTACATAGTCACCCTGTTTTATGTTTTTTTCTATACGATGCTTTGTAGAATATTGGTTTTTTCATATTACTTCTTCTCTACATTTAAAAATCTTTTTTTCTGTGATTATATGAGTTTTATAAATCGACTCAGAGAATCTAGGATCATGTAAAGTCCAACCTAACACGATTAGCAATGAAAATCTAAAGCTTATTTTGTATGCAAATAAGAACACAGTTATTTGGGGGTGGTTTATCTTCTTGTTGTAATGTTTGCAACTTAAATAGTCCTTGAAACTTTCCACCTTTTTAATGTTTACTTGAACAAAGTTGTTTTTCTTTGGATTTGGAAGAAATAGCAAACATATCACATGCATGTGCAGATCAACTTAAAACAAAACAAAACAACAAGACCAATATCCACAGAAAACTAGAAAGAAAAACGAATATGTGGCTGGTTCCATTTGTTAAATGCAGGTGTTTTACTAAAATCTCACTTGTCTAGGTTAGATTTCACCTGAAGCTGTAGTTAGAATGTTCTCTGTCCAGCCTCAAAGTCTATTTACACCTGCTGGGCCAGGACATGCTATCATGATCACAGCACCCTTCCCTGCCAGGGAGTAGAGAAAAAGGCTGCAAGGCAACAGTGTTTGGCCTGAGGTCAGACTTGTTTTGTGTTAGGGGGTGTTCCTCTTTCATCCTGTATTCCTCTTTGCTTACCTTGCCTGAGTCTGTGGTTTTATGAACCTTGTTTATTTCTGACCACCCACTTCTTCATTTTTACCTGCTTTGACCTATCTAGCAATCACTGAGATTTTAATCTCTGGGGTCCCAATTCAGGTGTCCTGCACTGTTAGGCTGTTGCCCATTTTGACCTGACAATGGAAACTTGTGGAATGTAAAATGTACTCCTGTATATGTACCATGATGAGTATACCACACAGCAAAATATTTGAAAAATTGTAATGTAAAATACAAAGGTAAACTCCATACTTAATTATACCTTGATTAAGTATGGATAACACAGACCATTAAATGCATATACAAGTAAAAGATATATTTATGATTTCCCAAGATGCACAAAGCATCCTACAATATAATAGTAATATTGTAAAAAAGGTGAGTTTTCACATTCTCCCTTTATTCATCATTTTGCCCTTATTTGTTCATCTGTGTGCCTATACATGTATTATAGGAGTTTGCACAGTAAAACTTGGAATTTTGTGCTTACTTGCAAGCAATTTAAGACTTCTATTTAAAATTCAGGAAAGTAGTCTTGTTTGGGTTGCCTTTTCATGTGTAAGTTGCATAGTCTGGAACTTGGCCCTTCTCTGGAATAAATTAAGTTCCAAAGTCCAAGTGAGCTGGTGCTTAGTCATGACCATTCCTCAGTGAATTGCTAAGTCACTCTTTGCCTCAGTTTCTTCAATTACAAATGGTGTATTTGATCCATCTTTCCTAGCAAAACTATTTTTAAAACTTACACTTACGAAAGAGTGATGTGCCTTGGAAAAAAGACAGCTTGTATTGCTAAAGCTAGCTATTTTAGAACACAAGAACCTGGGAGGGAAAGTAGAAGGAAGGAAAAAGCTGGATTTTATCTATTTTTTGAGTAGACTGATGGAAACTTCTTAGCCTCTGTCCATGCTCTCCATGAATTAAAAGATAAACAAATAAAAAAACAGGGTGCGAATTGGACATGATTTAGGAGGAAAATACTGGGCTGAGAGTCAGAAGCCTGTGGCTTCTGCTCAGACATGTAAGTCTCTCTGTTTTAGGGCACCTCTTTCTCCTCCTGTAAATTCTGATCCAGAAGGGATATTTATAAAGAGTCAATTACAAGTAAAACCTAAGGTAACAAAGAGGTGTGAAACTATAGAACTTTTTAAAAGAATATAATTGGTTAAACGATGAATATTATTATTGTACAAGAAGACAAATGTGAGCAAGGCCACAGGAAAAATATTTGTGCTGCCCCGATCAAGAATATGGGGCAATCAGAAGAATAAACACAAGAAGAGTTGTGATTCTTATAGAATCTGCTAAGAGTTTAAAATATCCACCTCAAGGTTCATAAAGGACAGTGATAATTTCCTGTTGTAGCCCTTTCTAGATACCTCACCTGGAAAATTTTGGACCATGACTATGACCCACAGCCATGATTCCGCTAACATCTGAACATGCAGTGAGATATTGAGCCATCCCAAACATAGAATTAACCCCACATCTCCCCTGGTAGGGAGTCTACAATATATCTGTATTTGCCAAGGACACCACTAGTATAGCAATAAGGATAAATAGAAGACTCAGGGAAAGCTTTAAATTATAAAAATAAAAAAGGGTTATGAAATTGACCCAAACTTTTATCGCAATGTCAAGTTTATGCAGGTGAAGTATTTGTGATAATTCAAAAAAAATTAAAGGCATATATTTTACTAATTTATATATTTTTCATTTATTAATTAACTCTTCTAGAGAACCATCTTTTAGACAATAAACAAGTAGTGGGATTTTCACATACATTTTTCCATTGAAATATTTAACCCAGCCACTTAACATATAACTATTGAGTTCAATTCAAAATAAGCACAGTGACTAACATTCTGTTAAACATTAGCTGTCAGCTAAGAAATAAAATTTGGGATTTATAACTATGACATATTAATATGTCCAATTTAAAGAGTATAACCCCAAATTAGCTAAAAATGATGGTTCTAATTTAAGCCAATTTTTATTTGTGTGGTTGGCCAATCAAATCAGAGCTATGTGACTATTTCAGGGTAGCTAATTACATAAGGCTATAATCATGCCATCTAGTTTTCATTCATTCATTCAGCAAACATATACTGAGCACCTATAAATGATGGCATCTTGTTATTTCCTGGCTCAGAAGTGGTACTTCCAATTTCCCTTATTTTTTTGTTGCTTATGGCTTGTGAGATAGACCATAACTTCAGTAAGTCATTACAATATAAAGTAGTAAGTATAAAAACAGAGGTACCTAAATGGAGCAAAGAGAACAGGAACCAGAGAGCCTCAGTGCACCCCAGAGGAGGGCCCTGAGTTTTAAAGTCGGGGGAAACAGGCTCATGGTGGGCATAAGGAAGAAGGGTCCTCCAGGGAGAGTCAGGGAGACTGGCTGAGAAAAGCCATCCCCAGAGTCCCAGATGTCTGTTTACAAATCATCACCATGGTTAAGAAACTGACATCCATAAGGTTTGGGCCCAGTGAAATGTCTGAGCATCAAAATATAGGAAATTCACACAAGAGGGTGAAGGCAGCAAGAAGCTAAAATCTGGGTGCAAAGACTAGATCATGGCCATGGAGGCACTAATGGGAGGAAAGCAGCTTGATGTGTGTAACGCACCAGAGAACTTCACACGCTGTCACACACCCTCAGAGTGCCGTGTGCTGCTCCTCATGGTAGCCCTGCTTCTATGTATCTGGTGGAGCTTGTTTGCCTACAGCAACCCCAGAATCTGGCCCAGAATACTATGGTTTTGGCTGAAATGGGTCTTGCTTCGGTAAATATATAGCCCCACAAATTGCAATGCTGGCTCTCACTCCTCTCTCATCCCACAGCAAGGGGAAGTATTGTCCAGAGACTCTGGGCTATGCTACACCCACAGGATTGGGAAAATCAGGCCTCAGTCCTTTAAGCGTGTCTGACATTCAAATATAGACACTCAGCCATCAACATACCTACAGATGAATTGATATCCTTCTGGGCTCCATCAAATCTGTTTCTTTTTCACTCCCTAAAAGTTCATAAAGGAAGTTGGGAAGAAAGATTCCCTGAAGATCAAGAGTTTTAGGAATTGGGCAAGAAAAGCCTTAAGGCAAATTGGGGAGCCAGGAGAGGAGGCCATTTGTGGACAAAGAAAAGACGGTGGCGATCATTAGCTCCTATCCCGTGGGAACACAGACAAACTCTGGTCCCTACATTGCTATGATGGGTAAAATCTGGAAAGGCCAAGTGGAGCACATCCTGCCCAGCTGTTCTGTGTGGACATTGGTCAAGGTGATTTGTGACCCAAGATCGTGTGAACACCGCTGACAGGCTTTATCTGTAGGAAAGAGAGGTCTACTTTCTTCTCATACCACCCACCGTTGTAAGAGTGAAAAAGATCACGAACCATGACGGAAGAGACATTTTTGACAGTGTGATGACTTTTAAGGTAATGATACAGCGCAAAAGAGAAAAGATAAAGTGTAGGGCGGCGCCTGTGGCTCAGTCGGTAGGGTGCTGCCTGTGGCTCAGTCGGTAGGGCGCCGGCCCCATATACCGAGGGTGGCGGGTTCAGACTCGGCCCCGGCCAAACTGCAACCAAAAAATAGCCGGGCGTTGTGGCGGGCACCTGTAGTCCCAGCTACTTGGGAGGCTGAGGCAAGAGAATCGCTTAAGCCCAAGAGTTGGAGGTTGCTGTGAGCTGTGTGAGGCCATGCCACTCTACCGAGGGCCATAAAGTGAGACTCTGTCTCTACAAAAAAAAAAAAAAAAGAAAAGATAAAGTGTATAATAGGGTGAAATAAGGGTCTACAGTCTTCATACTCTTTGTGTAACTTGGTGGTGTGGAAGCTATTGTTTTCCACCCAATTTAGAAGGGAAAGAGGCTTCACCTTGTCCGTGTGTATCAAAGAAGGAATAAGTCTCTCATCCTAGAGATGATTATCCTGAGCCGTTGATACTATCAAATGCTATCCCAGAAAGGCATGCCTCATATGAAGAATATAAACATAGTTTAGCAATGTTATTTCATCAATTACTTGAAATAAGACATTTCAAAGAATTCACCATTTTTAAAAGAATAATACTTGCTGTGAGTTTTAAAAGCAGTTATCAAAACAAAAACACATGAAGAGAAAGAGACTAATTTAATATAGCCATATATTACATAACTGCTCAATTTTTGGAATAAAATATTTTTCTTTCCATTCAAACTCATTTCTTCTTTCTAAAAATAGCCACCACTGTAAGGTGTGTGTGGGTATAAAATTGGACAGAAGGAAGAATTTTTAAAAAGAGGCAAAAAAAATGCTTGTTTCTTTATTATTTCACCATATTCATCTATATTACATTAATGAAGATAATTCAATTCAATACTTTACCTGGGAAAAATCAAGGATATTTCATTTAATAGAAAAGGTGCACTTATGAACTAAAGAGGTGAACTCTGAATGTTGAAAGAGTGCACAGGACCTATTTGATGTTTTAGTTACTTTTAAAATTTTCATTTCTTAGCAGTTCCAGGCAGTTCATTATGGTATGAACTTAAGAAGAATAAACTTAATTTCAACCTTGGTAGTCTAGTAAAGTACAGTGTGCTCATAGGCCCGTGGAATGACCAGTGAATTATGCAGTAAGGAAGACCTTCTGGGGACACACTGAGATGCTCTGATGTTGCTTTTTGTTGTTTGTATCTTAGTGGATAACAGGGGTGATGGCAATTAAGGCACCTCTAGGAGGAAAAATGTCCAGAGATCTCTGAGCTTACATTCCTGCTTATTAGATCTTGCAACTTATAGATGAGGGTGCATGCTTGGGAAGAATCAAGATCGTTTTTAGAATTTGCAGCAAAGGCAAAAGTATGTTCCTCAAGTCATCCTTGTTGATTTGCAGAACTAGGTTTGGGACAGGTGAAAGGCAGGTTTTTGATAAATCCTGTTCCACTGCTGTCTTTCTTAGAATTAGCCAGAATCCTGTTGCCTTTGTTTCCTTTCCTTTCCAGATCAGCCTTGCATTGCAAGCTGCCTCTGACCTCTGTATAGGCAGATTTGGAAATTGTCTACACCAAAATCCATTTCACATCCTGGCTTGATGCCTTTTGATACCTCTGCCCACTGCCCTTCCTCAACCTCCAGCACTGACTAGGTGTCAACCGTGGTGGTGGTCCTTCTCTATGCATGGAATCCTCTACAAAGACTTCCAGCTGAGGAGGCAAATAGGTGTCAAAAACTTGCCCTACTTCCTTCTCCAAGCCACAGGCTCTGGCCCTGGAGGCAGGTGTGTAGGCACTTGCATAAATCACATAAAGGCTCTGTATAGGCTGATGGTGGTTCCCATCACTCCCCAGCTTTTCAAACCCAGGCCAGGACCAGTGGAGGTATGAATAGTCTCTGTCTATGGAAACTATCAGAATGCTTCACAGTCAGTAAAAGTACATTGTTTTGTGTGACTTCTGTATCAACTGGGATTACATAGATATGTTCTGGCCTACTATATAAAATGCATTTCTTTCTGTAGTTCATGGCTAAAAATATTGGGAAACCATCCTGTCTAACATCATAGTCATTTATAGATTAACCATAATAAATAATGATAGTATATCAACATAGTACACTCCTGAATATTTAAAAGTTTTTTCCGCACATTATTGTACTTGACCCTCAGAATCTTGAGAAGTTAATCGGGATTTATCCTTCACATAAGGAAACAGGGTCTCAGATGGGTAAAATGGCTTGCTGGTAAATGTCTTACCAGACTGAGGGTCCAGGGAGACAAGAAAAGCAGATGGAATCCCACCCTGTAAAATGCAATGTTGTATTTGTGAGAAGATTATTTTGAAAGTTTGACTGGAGCTGTCAACTTAACCTTCTAGTACAAGACATAGGTCAGATGGTATCCTAAGAGAAGGTGAGGCTACAATCTGTAGGTGATGGTGTTCAGAGGTTTGTCAGGGTCAGTGAAGATGGGCAGAGTCACCTGCTTGTGCCCCTGGGATGTGGGGGTCACTGAGTTGTGGGGAGAGGAGCAGACCAGGAGGTAGTTTGGAAATGCAGGTTTCCAAAGACAAAGGGATTAGCCAAAAGGGGAAAAAAATAAAATAATGAAGTAAAATAAGATACAGTAAACAGAACTTCTTTTCTTGCGTTGCTTCATTTTATCCTAGTTTTAGAAGCACAGTCTCAGAAAGTACAACAAATGCTACGTGTGGTGCTTTCCAAGTTTTCTGTGGAATATAGACTAAAACCTTGGGTTCCAAAGAACTACAGAAAATGAAGTAAGATAGTACTATTTGCTACATTGAAAACAGTATAATTTGCGAGAAAGGGGTTCTTATAAATATTGGAATTATAAAAAAAGGAATAATTTTTATTTTTTTATTGTTAAATCATAGCTGTGTACATTAGTGCAATCAAGGGGTACAATGTGCTGGTTTCATATACAATCTGATATATTCTCATCAAACTGTTCAACATAGCCTTCATGGCATTTTCTTAGTTATTGTATATAGACATTTGTATTCTGCCTTTAGTAAGTTTCATCTGTGTCCATTCTAAGATGCACCGTAGGTATGGCCCCACCCATTACCCTCCCTCCACCGAAACCACCCCCCTCCCTTCCCCTTCCTTGGTCCGCTGAACTACTTCTGGGATAGGAAACTTGTGATCTATGTATAATCTATGTAAATATAATATCCTACTGTAATATCATATATATCACTGTTATGTATGAATATGTATATGAATGACTTTGGAGAATTAAAAAAAAAAGTGAGCCTGCTTAAATTATGTTATTAAAACACAGTGGGAAGATACCAGAAAAAAAAACAAAAAAACCTTGGATTCCAGATGTTCTCAGTCAACAGTCAACCTTCACTGTAGCAATTTTCTAAATGGTTCCACAGAGAACTAAAGAGTTAAGGGAGAACCCAATATGCAGGGAGTTGAGGATTGTACCTCGGGAGACTCCATGCATTGAGCTGGAAGAAGAGAAATTTTAGATTAAACTAGTGCTTGCCTTTTTTTCATTGAAAAGTGACTAGATCACGTAAGACTGGAAAGGATCTTACAGAGAAGGTAACACTCTTCTCGTTTTACATAGGAGGAAACTGAGTCTCAAGTAGTCACAGGCTCAAGGTGACAGAATTATATTTTAATCTAGCTAAAAATAATTTTGTAACTTTCATAAAAGGGTTCCAGATGATCACTTGCCAAGATCTCAATTGTTATTTTGTAACAAAATGTAGAAATCCCCCCCCCTTTTTTTTTGCAAATAAAAATGCATAGTCTCTATTATGTTACCTTGGAATAATCTGTTTCTCAGATTGGGGGAAATTTCAATAAGTTTTAAAAAATATTAATGTTTGCCGTTGAAAATATTTGTCTTTCCCTCTTTTCCATGTTCTTTAGGAATAATGAATTTAGTAATAATTAAGAGAAGAAGAAATAATGAAGTGAAAAAACTAGCAAAAAAACCAATGGCTATCAAATGCACATTTTAAAAGGTGCTGAGGCTTCCTCTTCCAGGTTCTCTGATGCTCAGTGCCAGAAGGAAGTTTATGCCTCCACCTCTACGAGCTCTTGAACACTGATGAGTGGACTTTCTAATATTATCTTGCTCCAACTGAGGTCACTTTTTGTTTAATATTCCAGCATCAAATGAAGACTGGTCTCCAGAGGCCTAAAAGCGATTTTTAAAAATTAATACATGATCAGTGAAATAGATACTGTGCTTCTTATATGTACACGTACAAGTTTTCTATTATGTTTCATTCCATGATACCCCACCCCCCCCTTCCCGTAGTTGGAAATAAAATCCCGTGGCCCACCCACCTGTCACGGCAGTGAGCTGGAGGGGGCTGCAGGGCGCACGCCTGAAGCCTTCACCAAGGATGATAAGCCTGCATGAATTTTACGAGTCTCGGTATCAAGGTTGCCCTCGCCCAAGGGATTTGAGAATAAGGGGAGGGGGGAGAGGAGGCAGATGTATGAATAACTGGCATTGTAAATCTTCACCGTGGCAACCTCCAGCTAGAAAAAGTCTGTGATGGGTTCATGACTTGAGAAGAAAGCGACACAGCAGAATGTGAATGGATTTTCTTCAGCTACTTAATACACTGCTTAGAGCAGCTTGGGGGGGGGGGTGCATGTGAGTGTGTGCGTGTGGGAGTGTGTGTGTGTGTGAGAGAGAGAGAGCGTGCGTGTGTAAGAGGAGGAGCTCTCTGGAAATTCGTTGGAAGGAATTACTAGTGTTATGCAGCTTGCCAGCTTTGGGGGCAAAAAAGGAGACCGTTTAGCCTCGGAATATAAATGACTGGATTTTGCTTGGGGGGAAAGAAGGCTGTGGGGGAGGGGCATAGGATTATGCAAGCGAGTAACAATGAGCAAATTGGACCCTCCGCTACACAGCACAAGGTCACAGCGAAAGTCATGGTGTTGGTTGGTGGAGGTGGTTGATAGAAGAAAATGGCTCATGATAAATCGCTTCCCATTTTGCAAAATCTGGCAGCTAATGAAAATAAGATGCATTTCAGTCATCTACATGAACACCTGATTTTTTCCCTATTCTCTCCCTCTCCTCCTCTCCACACACATTCACACACGTGGGCACACGCAGGGCCTGCTGATGTATGGAAGCAAAGCCTTCGCTCTAATTGTGCAATTATAAAACGGAAATGATGCAGGTTTGGCAACACAGGGAAAGAAGGCAGCTCAATAACATTGTTTAATAACAAGCAAATAAAGCTCAGAGGGGAAAGAGGTGACTATTTCTGCTTTAGACTCATTAAGGAGCCTGAAACATATTGTAAAAGAGTGATATTTAATTATGGGCTGGGCTGATAACAGAGAGCAGGCCCTCACTGGGAGAAAGAGACCCTGTGCTCCTAGGAGCTCACAGCTCCAAACATCAATTACCATGATTATCTACCAGGCGCTTACAAAATGCACCGTCTCCATGTTCCATCAGCGACCCGTAAACAGGCATTGCATAGGCAAATTTATGGGCACCAGCAGCCAGGGCCAGGTGGGAAAGCAAGCTGCCCATTGGTGCTTTCCGGCAAAGGAGGAAAGAAGCTAAGGGAAGAAAAATCCGTCTTTTGCACTGCTGAAAGAACAATTTATTACAGAGCATTTGCAGAAGACAGAGTTTGTTGCCCTGCTGGTATTTTTTTTTTTTTTTTTTTTTTTTTTTTTTGCCTCTGTTGCCTGTCTGAATGAGGAATGGGAGTATATTAACCAACTCCTGGTTACAGGGGACCTCTCAGCATGGTCCCATCAAACTTTTTGGTCCTTTAGAGGCCGAATATCCAAATGCCCCAGGATGTAGGAACGAGATGCTTGTCTTTCCTTTCCATTTTAGCTTCAGGGAGTGGATTGGACAACCTGTTTGCTGGCTTAAAATCAGAGTATGGTAGGATTCAAACTGCAGAAAAGAGGACAGACTTCTGGCTTGTACACATCATGAAGTATTTTTGGTAGGGTGTGCTTTTTTGCTGTGTATTTTTGTTTTTTTAATGTTCTCAAGGTGGATTTAGGCGTTCCAGGATTAAAGAACCTTTGGCGATTGGTGTACTATCAAACTGTTCTTACAAAAATAGTGAAATCCTTGGCCTATGTCCATCTACCTATTACCCTTTCAACTAAAAATCCGGTCTCTCCATGTACTAATCATCCCCTTGACTGGCTGAAAGATGGACAAAATTGCTCAGATATTTTTGATGCTCTGTATTTACATTTATGTTTCAAAACAAAAAGCGTCTTCCTCCCTCCTTCTTTGGCAAACTTGTTTGAGGCGGTTGTCTCCTTCATAGGCAAGCGCTTAGGTATACACCATTTGAATTTGGGCTTGCTCTTTTATAACTGCTTTCTTTTCTTTTTCTAATTTCAGATTCATGTGAGGGTACAAACAACTAGATGACAATGTTTGCATTTGTTAGGTAGAGTCCCTCTTGAATTTATGTCCCACACCCCAGAGGTGTGCCATATACCCTTACACTGTGCGTATTAAATAACTGCTTTCTTGAGCAAGATTGTCCATAAACGATTTATGCCGAATAATCTGCAGGATCGGGCAGAGCCGCCACAGGTGAACCACAGGAAATGGCAGCCCGGTCCACTCTCCCCCCACCATCTGCCTCTGGAACTAGAATTTCTTATGGCTCGCAAATTGCTAAGTACTGAAGAATACTACTGACTGTGAATGTTCCTGTCAGCCCCATCCTGAGGAACAAAGGAAAATTTGGGCTACTTTTTAATTCTACCCTCTCAGCTCATCAACACTTGGTTTGCATTAAAATGTAAGAACATTACACTCCACACTCTGCTAATAATCAGAAAGTTCCGCTTTGAAGTTTCTCTATTTCTCAGCTACTACCCATGACAGATGTTTGCCAGAGAGAAACTCAGGGGGCATTTTCTTGCAAGCATTTTGGCTGAGAACGGTAACCATTGTGCCACTTAATATTTCAGCAATCTCTGGAGAAATCAGGGATAGCAGTTACTTATTTATCTCACATCTTGCTCGGTGTGCGCTCCCCACCACCACCGGCACGACCTCTGAAGACACACATTAATTTCACCTCAGTATTTCCATAGCGTCAATTAATAAAAACTGACTACGTTTTCAACAAATGCACATGTCCTGATAAATGAGGGTCTTGACTTAATTGCTCTGTAAATTAAGAACTCACCGTAGTGACAATAGGGAAGAGTTTTAATATTTAAAAACTCATTAAATTTGTGTACTTTGTGAATAATTAAAGTCACAGGACCACTTTAAGGAGCTAATTGAAGTTTCATTCTTAAATGTATATCACAGATGAGAGCAATTCATCTGCCAAAAAAAAAAAGTTGGGCAATTTTCTGAATTACTAAATTTGGTTACTTTTTTGTCCTGATTGATAATAATAAACTGCGGGTTATTCCACATCTTCTTCTTGTTCTTTTTTTCTTTTTCCAGTGACAAAAGCTGAATGAAACTGTTGGGATCTGGTCAGTTATCTACTTACCCAAAAAAGAAAATCCAAAGGGAAAAGGCACCTCTTGTCTTATATATGAACTGAAGTTTTTCATTTGCATTTGATTCCTTTCATTTGAAGTATGCCCTAATTTTTAGTTCTAAATATTTTTTCCAGGGAAAAAGTTCTATTGTTTTTGTTTATGACTTACAGCTGTGTAAGGATCTAAATGCTTAAGAATGTGTGATGATGACAAGACTTGAAAAGGTTCCTGCAAACCACAAATCTTGATGATTACCAAAGGGAGGCTCGCTCTCGAAATAGTTTGCATCAAAACCCCTGAATAAGTAGTAAATATATAAAGGGGAGATTTCTTTTCTACCTTAAATCAGAAGTTCAACTTTTAAAAGTGGTGAAAGTGATTAAAAATCATATATCTAAAAATGATATATGATTTTCCAGCCTCGTGTTCACTGTTGAGGAAGATTCTAGTTCTGCGTCAACAAACCTTCTGTGTCATCCGTGCATTTTTTACTATTCTGACTCCTCATGACCACATGTCAATATTAATATTGCTGTAGATAGATAATTTGGTCCATGATGACGCTGACACCAGCGATCTCAGCTTTCGGAGATCACTGGACATTTTGAAGTGTGAATTCTCTCTAGAAGGAAAACATAAGGAACCCCGTCTGTTATTTGTTCCTGGCGTACAGACCATTTTTGAAAGCATCATTTTCTTGTGAACTTGATACCTCTGAAAATAAAAATGAAAAAAAAAAAAAAAAAAAGCTGGGGCCAGGGCAGGGAGAACTTTATTTGAAATAGAACATTGATCTGTCTTTAAGGAAAACTTTCATAGAAAAGAGGTGTGTGGAGGAAAAGGAGAAATATGCATAAAACCCTGTTCTTTCACAGGTTAGAGAAAATGAAGTGGATTTTCCAGGATATGGGATGGGAAATGGGGCACACACCTGGTTCCTTAAAGGAGGATGGTTCTAGTTGTTGTTTGTAAAAGAAATAGATGAATGTGGTAACAATCTGCGGTCTGTGTTTCTGTGCTCTTCTCACTGAAGAAAAGTTGTAAAAATGCAGAGAAAAGTAGGTAAGAAATGCACACACGAGATAAAAATGTTAAAGGTAAACTATTTTTTTAATGCAATCCATTCGTTATCTCAACTCTGTTTAATGTCCCTCTGTCTTTGACTCAGAGCTATCATCCCAGAGTTCTCAACTATAAGAAAACTATTATATTAAAAATGCTCTCACAATGAATCCCATGGGATTGGGGAAAGCTATGTTGCAAATGGGATTTTGCACTGTGTGAATTGCCAATCCCAAAAGATTGTGAGATCCTGTGGCTAGGCACAGGTTCTACAATATGTGCATTTGTGAAAAGGGAATGTCATCACTACATATTATTTTTACCTTTGGCAAGAATTTTATAGAATTTCAGAGCATGTAACACTCAAAACTACTTCTATAAGGGTGGCAAAATTGAAATGAAATCTCTCTGTATGCCGTACTATCATGCATTTATTAATTTGTTCTTTTTCCTCTATTTGACCCGGAAAATAAATGGAAACTGTAAGTTGCTATTCCTATACAGATATCGGCCTGTTGAAAGCAGAGTGAACCAAATACTTCCATGGGCTTCAGAGAGGAAAAGATTAGAAAAGGGAGTGAAATGGAAGAATGGATGCCAGAAAAAAAAAAAAAATGGAGGGAAGAAAATAATGAAAGACTGAAGTTGTCTTTTTCTTCTTGGCTTCTGATTTGGACGTGAACAGATGAGAAAGGAAAAGAAATTGGTAGGGGGAGAGACAGATGGTGAAGAATGTCCCAAGACCACAGTACACAGAGCCATTTGCCCCAATAGAAATGTCACTTCACACACAAAAGGACAGAGAAAGCACAGAATTGCCCATATTCAATGGTTACTTTGTTACAAAGCATTCACCAAAAAGAATGTCGATTAAATCTGACCACATCCTAGTTGTCTTTTTTCAGAAGCCACTTTCAGCAACTGGTGAAGGCCCTGCTTTACAACTCAAGTCATGGGCATGTGGAAGTGCATCTCCTTCCACCAGGGGGCAGAAAGGAACCCTTCGACTGGCCTTCATCTTTGGACTTCAGCTTTGATTTTGAGTAACTATAATTTGCACAGTGTTTTTACTCCCAGACTTCACTCTCAAATCTAAAGACATATCCGTACAGCCCTTAAAAAGAACCCTAACAATTCTGTGCTTAGCTCTGAACTTCACTTTACCAATCAACTTTCCCATGTTTCACTAGAGAGAGATGTGATGGAGGTGCTGGGCCTTTCATTTGGGTGTCTTCCTATTTCCAAGATTTGTTTTTTGAAGCAAGGGTTGCATTTCTTTTGGTGTTTATATGATATATTGGCAATAAACACTCATTTTGTGAGAACATAGAAACAGGTCTATTAATGTTTTTAATGCCCGTCTCATTTTATGTAGCGTTTTTTTCACTGAAGCTATCCTTTGTTCATCCATCTGTACTCCTCAGAGGAGTTGGTTCTTGTTGTGGGTGGTATTTTTCTTGTGCTTTTTCTTTTTTGGTGGGGATTGGGCAGCTTCCTGGAAATAGGGGACATGTTCAGTGTACTAGTGGAATATAAAGTCACCTTGTGCTGTTCTCACATGGTCTAGCTTAGCAGTGCTCAGTTGTCATGGACGTGACCAATGGTAGAATCAAAGAAAGAGTAGTTCTTCCAGGAGAAAAATTAAATGTTGGAAATAATTAAAATAACTACAACTGATATATACTCAGGGGAGCTATAAAATGTAGTTTTCACTGCCATTTCCAAATGTCTAGCTGAGCTGAAATATAATCCTTCAGCATCTGAATGAGCAGTAAAAACCAAAAATCTGACTCAGGAATGGTCATTCAAGTTGGTTGTTCATCACATTTCTGAGCAGTTTACATCTGTTGGCCAGCCCTACATCCTACATCACATGTAAAACCTGATGAGAGATCACAGTCTGAATTAATATTTGTGAAATGGATTGAGTTTAATTAGCACATCTTTACTACCCCACGTCGAGGATGTGGCATTTAAAGAAAAGTAGAGCAATATTCAGTAGCACAAACACTGTAGTACATAGAGATTTTAAAGGAAATCGTAATAAGAAACATAAAGCCTACGAACTCCATTAAAAAGCCAAACCATATGGAGGTAGCCAAAAAGTACAGCCCTTGGAATTTAGTCAAAAATATCTACTAATATGGCTGAATTCTATCTGGTATCACTGTGATGTTGCCAAAAGACATAAATAATAAAACAAAACCAGGTGATTTCACAATGATCCTTTTTTCCCCTTCAAAATTATGGTATGAAACATGTTTTTAGACAGTTATTGGTATTTTCTGGTGGGGATGAGCTTCTCTGATTGCCTTTGCAGTCCGCTGTTTGTCCTTTGAAGGCTGCAGCAACAAGGCTGCTTCTTAATACCTTCCTGGGATGTGCGTGCCATTGATTAGGGACACTACCTGTACATTAACACTAATCATGGTGTTAAAGTGGTGGAATCACTGGTAAACACCACAGTTAAGTCCATAATAACATACTAAATAAGCATAATAAATCCTCCAGGAACATATACATTAGCAAGATGACCAGTCACCCAGTCTTTCCTAAAATTATACAACCTAATTCAACAAAACGTTTGCTTCATTCCTGGCTTTCCTGTCATTATTTGTCTCACCTCTATTTACTCAATATTCTGACTTCATAAGTGCATTTCTAATTTATTCCTCTCAGAGTTATCCAACTTTAAGATTTTTATTATCAGTAATTTGGTTTTTCTTTGTAAATAACAAAGAAGGCTTTCCAAGAGTTCCTGCTTTCAAAGCGAGCACAGTGGTGCTACTGGTTGTGGGTGAGTGGGGTCATTTGCTTTAAGTTATTTTCAAGATGGGTTTATACTGCCCTTTGCGTTTTCTTCTTACTTGGTCCTGCGTATCTTTCCCTCAACCATTTTATTTTTCCAACAATAATATGTATTATGTTGTCTGCAGGCTTTGGAACAGCCTGAAACTAACAGGCGGGGTTTGATAAGAGTGTTCATGACCTGGACCCCAACAGCCTAATTCTGTATTCAAGGATCAAGCCAACTACTGTTGCCACACACATACCATACTTTCCCTAAATGTTACAAATTATATAGTGTAGAATTATAAAATGTTATATTTTTCAAAGCTACCTTTATCGTCAAAAAAAAGCCAAAAGCCATCCTTGGAATTTTTAAAGGTAGTTTTTCTCTCTGGAAGAACAAAATGGGCACGTCAAACCAATTATACGTACAGCTGTCTAATTGCTTGCACATTTGAGGCCACTAGGAGCCAATTGTCACTGCCAGAGACAGGCAAAAATGCAGCCCTGAGTGTCTTGTGACCGTGAGGAGCTCATGGCCGTATTGAAAACGGACCTGTTCAGATCTGCAGTTCCACAGGCATTTGTATCTAGTCTAGCAATACGCTGGATTCTTGGTATTGACATTTGAAGTAGCCTAATATTACCTGAATGAGACAGAATGGAAAAACCTCCTAAAAGGAAATGTTTCTTTGATCTAAAACCCAAATCTAACTTGAACTCCAGGGATGTAGTTCAAGGACATAATACACATAGAGCCAAAGGCAAGGCTCTGATAAAAATCGGACATTTCCAAATCCATATTCAGATATGGATTTTTAAGATGCATCTTGCACTCCTTGACAGGAAGGAAAGTTCAGGCACTACTTTGGCCTCTGAATAAGCTCAAGATCAATAGTTCAAAATTCTATTTTAAGGAAAACACTGGTCATCAAGCAGTCTGAGCGTATCAACAACTTAACTGCAACTCAGATGATGGTTGTTCTATTAATAGTAAGCGGTGTGCAGTTGATCAGCAGGTGGGGGTGTTTTTCTAGATCTAGAAATCAGATTCCAGTGGGATCCTGGGATTTTTTTTCTCAGACTAACACACAAGTACTTTTCGCTTTCCTTGCAATTGTGATGTGCCCAGCAACTTTGCTCAACTACTGTTCCTTCCCATCACACACCCTTACAGCTCAGGACTGTGCTTGAAATAACGTCTAAACAGGAAGGCTCAGAAGCAATTCTTGAAGTTCTAAACAATCCATCATTTAGCTTATTTCTGCTTTCTTACTGTTCATCTTTTGGTTTCTGCTGTATCTTCCATGGACATAAAATGTGTGAAGAACACAGTTTACAGATAGTCATCTGTAATTAACTTCCATTCAATGATACTAGTACTCCCCTTTAATTACTTTTGGTGGCATGATCAGGGCATTCATTAGTAATCAATAGATTCCATACATGTGTGTGTTCGTGTTTGCTATCACACACAGCATTCTAAACAACATATCATGTAACTCGTGCAGAGTTTCTAATCCAAATCTTGATTATTTAAACAAAAGCAGATTTCACCTCTGCAAATCTTTATAAAATTTCCAACAACCAAAATTAAAAAAAGAAAAAACCTCAAACCAGACAAATGGTTATTTGGCTTCAATCTGGCCTTAATAATTTTCTTCTGTTTATTTTCCATTAAAAAGGGGTGGTTCTACAACCCAACATGGAACAAGCAGTCCTGCTTGTAAAAATCCAGAAGTTTGATATAGTGTTTATTTGTTCATATAGTTTTCAATCTATTTAGACTATTATGATACAAATTGCTATGTAACTTAGTTTCATTCTGAAGCTGATGTGAACACCACTCAGTTTCTCAGGGTCTCCTTCCTGCCAGAAATTTCCTCTTCAGATGCACGGATAAAATGTTGATTGCTTAGAAAACAAAGTTGCAATATTCATCACTTTGTGAGCACCATGACAAATTACAGAGCATTGTTGTTTAAATTAAACGTTAAAGTAGGTTAGTCCAGACATTTATAATGGTGCATGTAATTAGCCCAAACCGATGAAATATCAACAAATTAACTGTTTTTGAAGAAAAAAAAAAAGTAATACTCGAAATACTCCAGTGTGAGCACCGGGGCCTTTAAACAAATGATGTCACACGGTCTGGGAGGCTTTGTCATGTTCGGTAAATTAGCATGGCCTAACCACAGCAGAAAATTTCCTTGAGCTGCAATAAAGACTAAATGCTTTCAGACTCCCATGGTCCTTTGTAGTCATCATTTTAAAGCACTGCCTTAGTGAGCTAAACCTGTAAAGTTTTCTTTTGAGCGGCTGTGAGTTGATTAGATCTATTTCAGCCTAGTAGTGGTAATAGGCTTCTCTCTGCGAAACTGCTTACCCTCTGCTCCCCTGGCAGCTGGAGAGACTGGAATTAATCAGGTCTGCTGGGGACTTCCTCAGCGTCTCTGCAGGCCAGCGACTCTGGGATCATTTACCACAGAATCTGACTGTCAACTCTTTGTCATTTAGGCTTTTGATTATGCTTTCTTTCTTTCCCTCATTTTCCTTCCATTTTTTTTTTTTCAGGAAAAAAAAAAAAGAAACAGGAAATAGATGACGGATCGTCCTAAGCAGTATTTCACTAGTGACTTATACAAGGATCCGTTATCACCTTTGATCTGTCCTTTAAAAAAAATAGGTAGGTGTGTGTGATAATAGTGAGGGCTTGCTATGAAAATTAACATTCATCTTTTTTTTTTCCTAATGAAGGTAAATATCCAACCAAAAGATGGGCAGACACTCACAAGCACATGGTCTTTGGGCTGAAAAAGGATATATTTGGAGATCTCATTTTGGGGGGACCTTTATGATTTTCCCTCAGCATCCAACCAAGTGCTTAGACTGTGCCTCCAGCTCAAATTTGTTTGTGTTTTCAAAATGTGCAGAATCACTGCTTAAAACACAAAGCGCATTAGCATTCACGGTGAAACACTTCCAAGTACCCATAGAAATTACAAAGAAGCAGATTCAAGTCCACATAAAAACCTCCCATTCTAATTTCAGGATATGATTTTCTTAGCGCAAATATCTCGATAATTGAGTTGTATCATTTTATGCTTAAAATTAAAAAAAAAATCCCCCTACTGTCATAACAAAAATAAACCACCCAAATCAAAGTACAATTTTACATTAAGAATTTTTATCTTGGGGCAACTTTTTCTCCAATTTAGCAACCAAGAATATTCTTGTTTATTTAGGCATCCTAATTGTTTGACAGGCCTCTCCTTCGACGGGAAACATATACCCAACAGATAGGGTAAAGACATTTAAATATCTTCCCTAGGGTGTAACCGTAATAATTATATGTAAATGTTGGGACTTAATGGTTCTAAAATTGTGATACATAATATTCTAGAATAAATGTAATCCCCCTAAAAGTATTTTTGCAAACAATATTTTCTTTCACCTAATTGGTATGAAGGCTGTAATGACTCACACAGAGAAATACTGTATATTGTAAATGCCAAGATGTAATGAATACTTCAGTATCACATAGCCGGTACCAATAAATGCGTTACTACTGGAATAGACAACAGACTAAATGTGTTTACCTTATGACATGAATGTCTTGCTTTCTGTATGAATTCTCAGAGCACTGCAACAAGTTTCAACTCGGGCATTGTGACTTAGGGAGGGCCCGCGTACTCCTTATAGAGCGTGGCTTTCTTGTTCTCGGCTGACAGTGTTTACATCTGGTTGAGCCACAAATAGACATAAATGTCACCTAGGGCTCAGGGCTCATGTTAGGTATGTGTCTGTTGGCTGGAGGGGGTGTGCCTGTACCTTTCAGGAGGAGAGGAAGCCAGAGAGGAACCTAAGCAACGCTGAAAACAAACAGCTGATTTACATTGCACTCATAGTTGTGGTTTATGTATTTTTGAGAATTGTATTTACCAAAAAAAAAAAAAAAAAAGGCTTATTTAGGATCATTAGGACCTAAATTGATTGGAGAGCTGGGGTGGCTTTAGGGCCAATCCTCTTTCCCTGGCCCTCCATCACTCTGTCCTCGCCTCCTGTCACAGGCTCCAGCGCTGCTGCCATCTTGATGTGGCTTCTATTTGGGTGGGCAGGATGCCCAGGTGCCTCTCAGGGGTCTTCACCTACATTGCTAATTAACCACCCTTCCGCAGGAGAACCCATCCTGCCACAATGCTCTCTGCTGCCTCCTGCTCCCGACAGGGCCTAGGGACAGTGATTTCTCCGCTGCTCTCAGGTGTCCCAGACGGCAGGGCTATAAAGGGATGTTGCTAGGCTAATTTGGCACTGCCCCTTCCAACAATACAGCATGCACTTGGCAAAATTCAATGAGGGAGAGAGTGAGCGAGAGAAAGAAAAAGCATGAGAGGAAAAAAGAGAGAGGGAAAGAAAGCGAGCCCTGCGCACTAATTGAGCTATTTAACAGACTGCAGAGCCACCTGGAAGGCAGCCAGTCATTACTCAGAGTCTTCATAGTTTAGAGACTCCTGAATCATTCCAAGTAAGAAGTTCCACATATTTGTTTGTTTGTTTGATTTTCATTTGTCTTTTGGGATGATGCGGGAAGAGGAGAGGGTGGGAGTAAGAGCGTGGAAAGTGGGAAGGACCAAAAAGAAGGGCAAAGGGTGAAGCATCTGTGAGGTCAGATGTTGAAGCGAAGAGCCAGTGTGCTGGCAAGGACTGGCAGGGGAAAGGAAGGAGGGGAGGAGGTTGGGCGGCTTCATAAGATTCTGTCTTTACAAAGTTTCTTTCTTCCTTCCATTGGAATAGGTCACCTTTTACCACACTGGGGAATATTTTTGGCCCTTTCCTGAGTGTAGCCTGTTTTGTCTCTCCCGTTTTCCTCAAGGGAGGGCTCCAGGCTGGAGCTGTGCACGCACACAGACACACACACACACAAGCTTTGAAGATGGCCCTCGGCCTAGGAGGATTTGTTGATTGGCAAGGTAGCTGGAGTGAGAACACTCTGCCAGCCCCATACCCTTCTTTTCTTTCTAGACTTGGCTCTACATTTCCTTTTCCTGGAAGCTTCTGGGATTGCTCCCTCTCAATTTTCTCTTTTCAGTCCTTTGTATGCATATTTTATTTCTGTGTATTTCCAGGACTTGTGTTCCTACCCACCCATTCCTTTTTGAGTCATTGGTATTGGATTCATCTTGACCAGAAAGTAAGCCTGCTCAAGGCGAGGATCAAGTCTTCTAGTAATACTTATTTTTTTTTTTTCCTACAATACTTTCTCTGATACTTAGTATGCTAAATGCACGTATTAGGGTTTATTTACTGAACAACTGTGGACAATGATCACAATGTGGACAATGAGATGAAGTTTTCCTTTCCTGAAAATCTTGGCCGGGCCCTTAAAATTCTCTGTGCCTCATTTTATCAATATTAAGAATAACCACAATGATGCATTTTCAGATGTTCTATAAAAATTAATGGATAATTAATGGCGACAGTGCAAGATAGTGATTAAGAGGGCTGGCTCTGGAGTCGGCCTGCCCAGTTTGAGTCCTGGATCTGTACTGACTAACCGTTCAATAATGATAATGCTCTAAATTTACTATTCAGTTTTAGGCTGAACAGTTATTGACTCTGTACTCCGTGCCAGCCACCATGACAAGCATTTTATAAGGCTCTTGTACTTCATCACCAGGGTATTCTTGTGCAACAGGCACAGTTGTTATTGCCATTTTGCACTTGGGCCAGGCCAACCGCTAACATACTGTTGAGATGCGTAGTAGGTCCTCAGGAAAGGCAAAGCTAAAGCCATTGGATGAATTAGAAAGTTTTCTTAAGGCTGAAATTAGAAGAGAGAGCCATGTCAACTCTTATATATTCAATCCCCTTGAACTCACCACAGGTCTATGCTCTGTGAGGCGACGCAAACCTGGCACAATGCAAATTCTGCCATGAGCACAGTTTACAGTGAAGGCAGAAATAAACAAAGTGAAGCCTGCCTCGTCTTCTCGCCAACCCTGCTTTCCCCCTCCGCTCATTCTTATTTCAGTGTTCCAGCCAAGGGCCCCTGAAAGGGTTTTACCACGGAGATTGGCTTCTCCTCAAACTGTCAGAACTATTGCCAAGTGTTACTGTCAAATAGTGGCACATCTTTTCCCTCTCAGAAATCTGAGATTCTCTATGGCTTAAAAAGAAAAAAGTACACGTGTGTGTGTGAGTGTGTGTGTTCCTGTTTCTCTGTGTGTGTTCTCAGACAACCGGGGTGACTTATGTTTTGGTCTAATTCATCAATGATTATATCGGTAACTGAACTTGTCTGAACAAGGGACAAATACCATGGAGAGTCTAGAATTTACCAAGTAGTTGGTATACCTTACAAATTTCAAAACAAAAAGCGTTCTTCACAGTTCACTATTTTTCATGCATTATTCTTTTGGAGATATTACAAAAACTTGCTTTAAATTTAAGTAAAATAGTTTAATTTTATGATGAAAATTGAAAAAAAATGCCATTCTCTTTTTTCCCTGGGTCACTTGATTTCTTGTACTAAAAGTTTTAAGGTATCTAATGTAAGACCTTCTAAGACCTGAAATCAGTTTTTAATTAATAAATTATTTTTTATTAATTAAAATTAATTTATTTAATTAAAAATTAATAATTTTTTATTAATTAAAAACTACTTTAATAAATATCAGTGAGATTAAAGGGCAGGCAGTTAGGATGATCCCACAGCCATTCCATTGGAAAAGTGTGTACACAACAATCAATGCTGATTATTTTTGATATTTTAACAAGAACATTTTCTGGAATAATTATATTCTCCACTTCTTGACCACTTACCTTTTTGTGAGATCCTGGTAAAAGCTGGAGGAAGAGATGGAATCTCTATTTTACCAATGGGGACAGTAAGGTTGAAAGAAGAAATTCCATATTTATGGGCAAAAAATATTTGGTGGGTGGCCCAGCTAACTTCACACGTAGGCTTTCTAACTCCCGTTTGAGTCCTTTAACTGCTGTGCTGTCTTCCCACCCAAGTATCACAGTGAAAGCATTAGAAACTCAGATTTTGGGTGCAGATTAGCATTATAGATTCAAGATGGAATGCAAGACACCTGGTGGAATTTGAATTTCAGGTAAAGAACATATATCTGGCCAGTAGTATATTTACTAGCATGTTACATGAGGCATTATTTACACTAAAAAATGATTCCTTATTTACCTGAAATTCAAATTTAACTGAGTGTCTGCTATTTTTATTTGCTAAATCTGGCAATCTTAGTTAAGGTATATTCAGAAAAAAGGTGGTGAAATAGAGTATCTCTGTCTTAGCCTCCCCGAAATTCATTCTTGCCAGTAAAAGAGTGTGTGGAGAGTTGCTGGGCCCTTCCCTGGTGACCCCCCAGAGCCTGGTCCTTTTGTTCCTGCTCTGACTTGCTGTGATAAAGTCTTTGGAAGTTCCAGATGTCAGATACAGGAGCCACAGAGGGTTGTCTGGTGCAGCTGAGGACCACAGACAGCTCCAGCATGTCCCCTGCCCACCCCGGTGGCTACGTTGGTGGGTGGATGCCGTGCTTGGGCTCTCTGTGCAAAAGATCCTCCTGCCAGTGCTGCTGCACTATCACTGCCTATGGAGGTTCCGTGAGGGACTGCTCATAGTTTTGACCTTGAAACCCCATATGTTGAGTGTCAACCAAGAATCATTGAAGGTTAAACAGGAGAAACATTTGAGTATTAAACCCCATGCTCTGCTCAGATAACCATCTTTCCCACCACAACCTACAGGGTGCTTATCCCTGTAGACATGTCCCACTTTTGGGCCAAGTCCTGCCCACCAGCCCCACAGATGTGTCTGGACATGCCAGTATCCAACGGGCCTTGGTTTATGCTCAGACTGAGATCTCCAAGGAGACTACCCTCAATTCATTCTGGGGGAGTTGAGGGGACTCTTTCCTAGCTCACTGTGCAAGGCATTGCGTGAATGAAAGAGCCACTAATCATTCATTGGTTTTTTTTTTTTTAATGTGAAAGTAAATAAGCGTCAGATATAATTGTCCATAGCGCATACCTAAAAGGACTTGTGGAGTAGTCTGTGTGGTATAATGCTAAACCAGACAGGCACGGGGTAAACCCAGCTCCTGTAGTTGTATCTGTGTGATACTGGATGAGTTAAATTACTGAACGCTCTTAACTGTTCCCCAGGGGGTTAACATCTCCTGGGAGTTTTGGAAAATGATGGATACTCTTGACTTGATACAAACAAACTTTCAACAATTCCATCAGAGCTGATCAAATTCCCGTGAGAAGTCATACCATTACTTATTTGCAATCATTATAAGAAACCCTGGAACACATAACCTGTTACCTAACACTGTGTAAGTGCCCTGGTGGCCATGCCTAGTTAGTCCTCTACTACTCTTGCACAGGACAGAGTCCTCGGGTGAGCATCAACGGTGTGTGTTGGAAAGAGCACAACTCTGGGCTAGATCTGGATTTGTTCCATGCTAGAAAGCTTTTGCTGGCTCAGTTTCCTTATCTGTAAACAGTAGCTAATGTACCTTATAAACACTGTCAGTGAGCTTCAATCGTTGTAAGGAGAGAAGACAAGACACCTGTTGTAGAGCTTCAATCATAGCAAGAATGAGAGATATTCTAACTCCATCATAATTATAGTCCTTATTTTTAGCATGAGCATAAGCATCACACCAACAGAAATATAGAGGCTACTTCCGCACACAATGGCGGATCTTGTGTACGGTTGTTTACATTCTTCAGAGCTTGTTGGCCATAGGTTAGGATCCTGTAACTATTGAGCACTTGACATATTATACTGTATCTGTAAGATACACACTAAAGTCTGAAGACTCAGTGTGAAAATTAGAATGCAAAATATATTGTTAATAATTTTTATGGCATTACATGTTAAATGATAATAATTTGAAAATATTGAATTAAATAAAATACATCATTGAAATTAACGTCACCTGTTTCTTTTTCTTATTGTGAATGTGGCTTCTGGAAAACTGCAAATTACATATGTGGTTCACATTTGTGGCTTCCTTTGTATTTCTACTGGAAATGCTGCTCTAGGGACCTCAGGTCATAGGCCTAAAAAGAAACATAATTCCACTGAGTCCTTTTCTATTTCATTTTTTTTTTTCCTTTTTGTGTTCTGGAGACTTTGTCCTACACTGGATATTTTTAAAACATTTTTTTGCCCAACTAAATAAGGACAGAGATATCAAGGATAACATATGTAAGAAAGGCCAAAACAAATGAGGAAAATAGAATTTGCTCCATTGAGAGATTTTCAATGTTACTGTAAAATATTTTTACAGCTTTTCACCTGGCACAAAATTGATATCTGGACCTATTTTTGATTCTGACATAGCAGAAAACCTTCGATGTAAAAGACAAATTGCAAAGGGTACCAAATGGAATGTTACACCTGGACATTTGCTGAAATAGTTGAAGAGTTTTAGTATTGGCTCTGCTACTGAATTTTTCATAGAAAAATAATCTAATATAGCATATGTATGATTGTGTAATTCCCAATTAAAATATCCAAGGTCTGCATTTGTGAGCCAAGATCTAATACCTTTTCCAAGTTTTATAGAAAAGTAGAGAAAACCTGGAAATGCCTGATATATATTAGAGTAGACATGGTGCATAGGTGCTAAAATTTCCCTTTATTTAGTAGGAATGTGAAATCTGGGGAAGTATTTTTTTTAATAAATAGGAACACTAGAATTATTTTTCTGCTTCACTTCTTTGCCCTGTGCAATGCTGTTGAACTTGCCCTTTTAAAGATTAATCAAAGTCTGCATTTCCAATTGGTTAAGACCATCACTATAATTTCGAGCTCATGGAATGTGATGGGAATTAATTTGATTAAAACAAAATTAAACCATATGTTGAACACACTAGCAGAATGTATTTGCAGGTTTCTTTGTGCCATGGCTGGTGTTGAAAGACCTGCCCAGGGAGTGGTTTAGATGACAGGTCTTGTCTATTAGAAGGTGACAATGCTAGGGAGCTGAGATTAACATTTAGTACTGTCATATATATTGTGTTTCATTAAGAATCTGGAAAACAGAAAATGTTAGTACAGTTTAGAGAAACCCTATTCTTCTCCTCCTCAGTACTTCATCCCCCTGCCATGAGTCCCTTTTTTGCCTTGTGTGTCTTCCTGTTTTATTTCTGTGGGTGGGCCTCTTGAGGCTGGGACAGAGTTAGGGGTGGGGAAAGAGGGTCAGAGATATCCTTTCATACATGATTTTCCATCAGTGCTAGGGAAATGGCTCTTGCTTGGGCTCATTTTGTCTGATGTTGCTGGTCTTTTCCGATGCATTGGGTTCTGCATAGAAGGTACAGGAGGTTCATTGGGGGAACTCGGCGGATGACTCTTTTAAAGGAAGGCAGTTCCTTGGGTCTCTCTAAGGCTCCATGTCTTCAACCCTCTCTCGGGGTCGGGTGTCCCCTCCTTTTTTTCCCCTATGCTCCTTCTGTGGAGTCACGTTCACTCCTAAGTTCTTCTCCTACCTTTGCGGTCCCAGGAAATGAAGGAAGGGTGTATTGGATGTCTACTCTACTTCCAAAAGCTATTCCCATAATTTCCCACCTCAGGAATTGCTAGACCAGTTGTTGGCACCAGTCCTGACATTCTCTAAGCCCTTTACAACCAGAGCATACATGTCAAGTTTCTGTGAGGTCATCCTCATTCGCTCTTGTCTGGTGGTGGCCCCCTTCACAATTCACATTTTCAGCAGCTCAGTAGGACTTCAGCTGGGGGGTGAAGTGCTGGTGTCCCCTTCTTATAGACACTCCCAACTAAACCTCTGGTTCTCTTAGAAACCCATTTATTTGACTTTGGAGAAGAAAGAGAGCCATTGCTTCATTCCTGAAGAAGGGCTATGAGGCCAATCACTGACCAGCAGCCCTTCCACCCTGCTGTACTCTGCAGTCCTCTTACACAGAATGAGAAGGAGGGGAGTTCACTCAGGTAGTAATAGGACTGGTTCTGCTACCTCTTCATGAAGGACAGTGTCTGGCCCTGTATGTTTGCTTAAGGTCTTAGAGTACCTTCCAGCTCAAAATGAAAAGTCCACTCATCATCCTATAGGTATACTTTTGAAGGTCATCAGACATTACTAGTTATCCTGCGAGGCTCATGGTAGAACTGCATTTTCCTAACTCCCTGAAGTGAGACATTACCATGTTTTAGCCTAATTATCTTACATTGGGAGAAAAGCTTAAAAAGCTAGAATGCAATTTACTACATTGCCATTTTTACATCTAAGTGATTGTGGAGGAATATATCTATGTATCTATTTAAAGCCTCCTTGGGTTGGGTCCTCATGTGTCTAGAGTGAGCCAAGCCTCCTCCTTGTGGCCTTTGTGTTGAATGTGTAGTGAGAGTGAGAAAACTGTGTGTGTGTGTGTGTGTGTGTGTGTGTGTGTGTGTGAGAGAGAGAGAGAGAGAGAGAGAGAGAAACCATAAAGACTTTTGAGAAATTGTTCACTGCAGCAAAATCTTGCTTATCCTGACTAATAAAATGTAATTGTATTTAACATTACAATCCAGGTCAGAAGCTGAATCAGAACTGTAAATAGCATATCTTTTTATTTTTTTAGATAGAGTCTCACTCTGTTGCCCAGGTTAAAGTACCATGGCATCACCCTAGATCACAGTAACCTCAAACTTGTGGATTCAATCAATCCTCCTGCCTCAGCCTCCCAAGTAGATGGGACTATAGGCACCCACTTCAATAACTGGCTAAGTTTTCGATTTTTAGCAGAGATAGGGTTTCACTCTTGCTCAGGCTGGTCTTAAACTCCTGACTTCAAGTGATTCTCCAGCCTCTGCCTCCCAGAGTGCTAGGATTACAGGTGTAAACTGCTGCTTCCAGGCTTGAAAAGGCATGTTTTCTCTATGTGAGATGCTGAGAGACATACAGACTATAGCTAGCATTGTTCTTTGAGGAACAAAACCATCTAGTAAGGAAATTGACAGTGCTGGGGTGAAAATCAATATGGAGTGAGTTATTATCTTTGCAAGACACCTGCTTTGATTTTTTGCATATCTAGGTTCACATTTTCTTCCATGTTTTATTTTAATTAAAATTATTTCCGAAATGGAGATAAATTTATAATAATTTAAGTTTTAGCTACTAACTAGTAGTTATTTTTTTTTTAACTTGGTTGGTGTTATCTTTAGAGAGCTATATTTATGATTATGGCTTCAATACTGAATTCTGGCAGCAAGTAATAAACATGTCCAGGTGTGAATAGAATGAGTTACATTTTGATAGGATGAACATGCTGGGATCTAATTGGCCTCAAGACAGAGATGCAAGTTGGCCAGCAAGCCAGTAGAGGTAAAATCTACTATGAAATCAGAACAGATATCACTCTGTGCAGGGCACCATCCTTAATGTATCTGTACCAGATGTATGTCCGATTAATTGTATGTGGAAATGCCCTAAATCGTAATCTTTCCCATTTAAAAAATTATTAAAAACAATAACATGGACACATTTTTCAAAGCTCCCTTGAGAGAAAAAAGTTGTGACCTGTTCACCTGCATTCTGCATTCTCAGGTTGGGCTATGAGGATCTGCTGTTCTCCAGGTCTGTTTGATCATTCAGGGCCTGAGATTATTGCTTAGTTAACCTAACTATTGAGCAAAATGTATGGTAGAAATCATCCAACCCTTCACTTTGCCAGGTCCCTGAGGGAAAACCTGGAATAAAGCATTCAAAAATTGTACATAGGTATTACCCTCTAAATACAGAATCATGGATCACGTGCTTGATAATTATTTGAAATACTGGCAGTTTAAATGGAAGGTTGTTTTGAGCAAAAACTACTCACTGCAAAATAATTAGTGGTCCAACAAGCATTGGCCATGTGGAATCAAATCTGGGTGAATCTCATGTCTCAAACTGCTACTTAAGTGCCTATAGGCTAAAAGTTGCAGAATTGATTGAGCAAGTTAAGTATGGTCATTAAAATTTAAGTAGATGAAAATTGGATAATTGCATGCTGCTTTTTATCTTGACACACATTGTGTTAAAAGTTACTGTGTAGAACCATCTTCTATGGAAATAAATAGATGAGATGATTAAACAAGTGACTATTTCTAAATGGTATCGGTGGGAGTAAAGCAATTGAAAAGCATTATGTTATTGTTCTGTAATGCCCAGCTCGGGACCGAACATGTCATAGCCACTCAATAAATATTTGTTGAGTCTATTAATGTATGAGCATAGACAAAATTCTTGTCTTTCCATTAAAATCGAAGTGAGTACAGTGGAGGAAGTTATTTCAAAATGTAGCCCAGAATCAGACACAAATCACCTTAATGTAGGTCTTAATTAGCATCAGGGCACATTGTTGTTATCAGTTTCAAAATTTGTTTTGTGATCGTGAGATAGGAGTGTATGTGGTATGTTCTCTAGGCTGAGTTAATGCAAAAAGCAGTAACATTCTTCTCCACTTGATATATTTGGCACCCTTTCTGAGAAGTGCTCAAAATATCATTCTAGGGGTACATTTTAGAGATGCTAAGGGAAAAGTCTGAGCTATACAATCCAAATTCAGATCTCTTTTTTAGCTTCAAGCTAAAGAAAATAATTCACCATTGAATATACACGCATCTCAGATGTGCTGGGGCCTGACAGTGTTGGAGATTGTTTATGTTGTGTGTGTGGTTTTTGCTCAGTAAGTGCTTTCTGACCAACAGATGGACTAGGGAAATGATCCAAAGTAGTGTTTGTGTCTGTTCATTTCAAATTGTCTATCTGCTCTGCATAAGGCAGGTCAGACAAAAATCTCCCACTGTGGAGTGGATTTTAAGAAAAGGCAGGAGCGTGCACTTATGATCTGCAAGCAAAGACTTCTAACCAAGAATTACTCTCATAAGTTGGGCACTGTGACTCCTGGCTGTAGTCTCAGCTACTCAGGAGGCTGAGGCGGGAGGATCACTGGAGCCCAGGAGTTTGAGACCAGCCTAAGCAATAGACCCTATCATTAAAGTAAATGAAAAAAATTGCCTGGGCATGTGTATTTGAGTCTGCTGTAAGCTATGAGCATGCTCCTGCATCTGCACTTCAGTGTGGAGGACAGCGCAAGGCCCTGTCTCTTAGTAAAGAAAAGAATTATGCTCATGGTAAAAGCTGGGCAATGATAGATTTTAAGAACTTGAATCTCCATACTTAAATTTTGCTTTCCTGATGAGTAACCACTGGCCCTCTTTCCCCCTAAATGGCACCCTATCCGTCCTCCAAGGTGCATTTTTAGGTGTCCTGATACTTCTGCTGGGAGTAAAGTTTGGTTCCCGGGTAAATCTTGCCTTTTTCTCCTCCCCCCTTGCATGTCCCATGAAGGAACTTGTCATTATAAAGTTCTAGTTACCAAAAAAAGTGGAGCTAAAAGACAGGTTGCCTGACACATTAGAAGTCACAGACACCCTACTGGAGCAGGCATTAGAAATCTGATTTTAGGCTTTCCAACTTCCTGTTCAGCTTCTTGTCCACAGCTGGCATGCCAGGAGGGGCTGTCTGGTGGTCAGGGTTTCCATCACATTGATTCGATTCATAGGCCAAAGCCTGTAAAGATTACAGGGCAGTGCCTGGACAGAAAGGGTGCAGACACTGGCTTGTGCTGTCATGATGAGTGACTTGCCATACACTAGGTTGTATGGTTCCTACTTTGCCCCCTAACACTGAAGTCATCTACACTGTAGCCCTTTCTGCTACCAGTTTAGAAAAGAGCACATTAAATATATTTTGAAGCATTTATTTCATTACATCCTTGTAATCCAAAGCACTTCACAAAGCAACTGTTTTTCATTTAAATTCTGCTTCAGATTTCAGTCATCACCTGGGATCACTGTTAGCCACTCACAATGACCCTGGGATCTCAGAGGGTAGGTCACCAGGGAAAGCATTAATCCCATTTCTGGTTTTATATGTAGCCACTGTTTATAGGTAACCTTAGAAAATGACTCTGTCCCTTAGGCTAGTTTATATGTGGTCTCTTCTCTTCACCCTTATTTCCCCAGAGTTTTAATTTTATTTTATTATTAATTAAAAAATACAAATGATGTATATTTCTGGTGTGTAACATGATGTTTTAAAATATGCATACATTGTGGAATGGCTAACTCAGAGTAATTTACATGTATATTATATCACATAGTTTTTTTGTAGTAAGAGCATTTAAAATGCACTTTCTAGCAATTTTCAAGAATATAATACTGTATATTGTTACACATATTAACTATAGTCACCATATTGTACAATAGATCTTTTAAACTTATTCCTGCTATCTAATCAAAATTTTGTGTCCCTTGACCAGCACCTTCCCACCTTCTCCACTTCCAAAGCCTCCAGTAGCCACCATCCTATTTTCAACTTCTATAAGTTCTACATTTTTAGATTCTGCATATGCATGTGATCATGTGGTATTTGTCTTTCTGTGCCTGCTTATTTCAGTTAACATAATGTCCTCCAGGTTCATTCATGTTGTTGCACATGACACGAACTGCTTCTTTTTGTAATGCTGAATAATATTCCAAGGTATATATAGACAACGTTTTCTTTATCCATTCATTCATTAATGGACACGTGATTCCCCATCTTGGCCATTGTGAAAAGTCCTATGATAAACACAGGACTGCAGATATCTCTTCCACATCCTGATTTCTTTTCCTTTTGACATATACCCAATAGTGGAATTGCTAGATCATGTGGTAGTTCTCTTTTTATTTTTTGAGGAACCTCCATACCATTTTCCTGGATCATTGTGCTAATTTACATTACCATGGACAGTGTGCAAGGTTCTTTTTCTCCTCGTCTTCTTCAATACTTACTATCTTCCTTCCTTTTTCTAATAGCCATTCTAACAGGTATAAGGTAATATTTCATTGTGGTTTTGATTTGTATTTACTTGATGATTAGTGATTTTGAGCATTTTTGGGTGAACTATTGGCCACTTGTATGTCTTTTTTTGACAAATGTTTATTCAGATCCTTTGCCCATTTTTTAATTAACTTACTTGTTTTCTGACTATTGAGTGTTCCTTATATAGGCAGTCCCTGGGTTATGAATGAGATACATGCTATAGTTTTGTTTGTAAGTTGCATTTGTATGTAAGGTGGAACATTTGCCTGTTACCTTAATTGCCTCTGTTCATAAGTTCAAGTTTTCCTTAAGTCAGATGTTTGTGCCTCAGGGACTGGCTATATATTTTGGGTATTAACTCTTTATCAGATAAATGGATTGGAAATATTCTCTCCCATTCCACACAGTTGTTTTCTTCACTTTGTCCATTGTTTCCTTTGCAAATGCAAAAGTTAGTTTGATTTGATTTTTTTCTCTTATGTAGTTTTGATTTTAAATTTAAGGTGAAAGCGTATTTCATTGTGTTCTTGATAAAAAGACATGAACAATTCTGTGTGCCATTTATAGATTTTGTTCCATTGTTTTTTCTCATCCACTTAACAATATTTACTCCTCTACCTTCTCAGCCATTCAGATACATTCTCAGGGGGAAGATCTCTATGCTGCTCAATCTTGAATCTTTGGTACCTGCTCAGTGCATCTTTTCCTGGTCAGCACCCACCTGTCTTGGTCTCACCTCTGTGTCTCCTTTCTGAGAACATTTCTAAACACTACCTCTTGATTTAACACTCTAAAGGTGTTCTTTACTTCCCCCCATAAAGTAACTGTTTGTTACGGCTTAAAACTATGGATGTGTTGGTGGCTATGTGTTTAAAAGCAGTATTTTCCACTCCACTACAAGTTGTAGACATGTGGGGGCTGTAGTTGCTTTGCTCACATCTGAGTTATCTGCCCTTGACATGGTGTTGGTGTGAACACCAGAACCACAGGAGCTGACCCCACATGAGGGGTCTGAGCTGCACCCCCAATGTCAGGAGAGGCAGGCTGAGATTGGAGGGACCAGTTGCAGGAGGCCAGCTGTGTGTTTTCTGGGAAAACAGGGAAAAGGATAGGAGGGTTGGGCATAGAACAGGAGGGAAGGAGGGAAGCAGGACGGAGCTGGAAGGGAAGCAGATGTGGGGATTATTCAGCATTCTCCTAAGCATTAAGTAGCATTCAGGGCTTTAGACAGGATGATAACCTGACCTGTGCTCTTGTTAACATAACTCTGCCAGATTCGGAAAGTGTTTTGTGGCACAAAAAGAAGAAAAGGGAGGGAACCAGTCAGGAACTATGTCCAGACCAGTGGGAAAGAGGGTGTAGCCATGATGAAGACGGAGACCACTTGGGCTAACTCACAGCATTATAACCCCATTTTACAAATGTTTCCCTGAGGCAGAGGTGCCAGAACGAATTAAAAGAGATCTGCTTACTTGAGATCCTGGACTCTTACTGCTATCCTCACTTTTTTTTTTTTTTTTTTAATTTCCTGGCTTATTTTTTATTTTTATTTCTTTGCCTTTTTTTTTTTTTTTTTTTTATAATTGAGACAGAGTTCCACCCTATGCCCTGAGCAGAGTGCAGTGGTGTCATAGCTCACTGTAACCTCAGACTCAGGCTGTGGGCATCCCGCTGCCTCAGCCTCCGGAAGCTGCTGGGATTACAGGCACTGGCCGCCTAGTGCCCGACTAGATTTTTTCATTTGTTTTTTTTGTTAGGAGTCGGGATCTCACTCTTGCTCAGGCTTGGAAGACAGTCATGAGATTGGGAGTTGTCAGATAGAGACTTGACTGAAGCTAGGGGAGTAGGTAAGATCTCCAATGGAGAATGTGGATGGGAAAGGCAACGGGGGCCAGGACAGAGTCCTTGGGAATGTAGTATTTAGTGGTAAGGTAAAGGAGGGGCCAGGAAATGAAGCCAAAAAGGAACAGACAAGGAACAGGAGGAAATCCAAGAGACACAGATACAAAGAAGCCAAGAGAAGAGGATGTTCCCTGGATGAAGTCATCCCCTGTGTCTTGACCCGTAAGATGCATGCCCACTAGTGTCTGACAGCTTTCCTGACGTGAAAGCCACTAGTGACCCCATGCATCTGGTATTTTAAGCATTCCTCAGACTGAAATGGCTGGAAACTTTCGCCCCAGGACTTCTATTTTTTAGATTTAGAATTTTAGAGCATTTCAAATTCTAAAATGCTAATTACTTAGCGTATACTGTTATTCTCTGTTTTCATTTTATCACACATCGCACTTATAAGCTGAAATATACTTAGGCGCTTAAATAAGACTTTCCTCTGACTAAATTGCCAATCTCCTGAGAAAAATCTGATAAACTAAATTTTAATTAATCTCTGTTATACTCTTCTCATCTTTCCTCAAATGAATTAACTTTTTCCCAAAGCAACTTAATATTACCTAGTTCACTTAGACGTTGAGTTTTACCGTAGAGCTCAGGTTTGCTTAAATTTTTTGTACATTGATTCCCCCTCTACCCCCCCACAAAAGATCATGTTTTTAAACACAGATGCTTTTTGTCTAAAATTCAGGTGATGCTTTGTTTGATTTTCCATTTTTCACATTTTGTTAATTCATTGAGAAAAATCTTTATGAATTACCTTCCATGTGCTGAGTTCCGGAACACAAAGATGAACAAGCTTCCCTTCTTGCCATTACAGCTGCCCACCAAGGAAAGGAGACTGATACCCATGTGGGTAAATATAACACAGCACCTAACAGGGAGTCTGGATCTTAGGGAAGTTCTCTGTCCCACTGGAGAAGCTGATGCCTGGTATAATTTAGTTTTGTGGAGTTTCTGTTGTTATTGTTTTCTAAGTGCTGTTTTGAGCCAATTTTGAGCCCCTGACTAAAAAACAGACATTTTACCTTCTTGGCATCTGATTAAATCCACACCTCTATCAACTTCCTTATTGGGTTTTCACTTCCCTGGGGTCACTATGCACCTACTTTAATCTCCTGGGGGTCAGGTGCCAGACAACTAGGGACAGCCCCAATGGCCAGGAGCCCAAGAAAGTGTTCAAATTAGCCAATCTGCAGGGAGCCTTGAAACCTAGCTAGGCTCATCCTGTTTGCCATACACGAGTTGCCCCTGGCAGCTGCAGCCTGCATTCCACACTTCCAGGTAGAAGCCCCCAGTACCTCCATTTGATTGCCTCTTGTTCTGTCCCACCACTGAAAGGAACTGTAAATCTGACAAAGAGCCAGGCTAAATCTTAGATGTATTTAGGTATCAGTCAGATGAAGGGCGCTTTGTGGTGGGGGTGGTATCAGAAGAGAAATCAGCTGAGGCAGGAGGAGAACAGAACTGAGAAATCAGGGCTGACAGAAGAGAAATCCGGGCTGAACTGGGAATGCATGTGTGGACATCACTGGGACCCTGCAAATGGTGGAAAATATGTATTCAAGAAGGGAGAGGGCTGAGGCCAGAGGCCTGGGAGCAATGACTCCTAAAAGGCAGGAAAAATAGAATCCATGGAGAAGGATACCCTGAGAGATGTGAGGTGGCAGTGTTGGAGGATTCGATGGGAGGGCAGGGAGTGACCCACAGTGTTGAATGTGGGAAAGTTGAGTGGGCGACACTGTGAAAAAGTTTCTATTGAACTGGGCAGTGGGGAGGTCTTAAGAGGAGCAGTTTCACCACCACAAGCTGTTCAGTGGTGGTTTGGAGTTTGGGTGCAAACAGAGTTAGTGAGAGAAGACGAGTCTACAGAGAACTTTAGATGTGGAGAGATGGGGCTACTTTCTGGAAGTGGTACAGGGTTGAGGAAGTCCCTTCCCTTCCTTTCCTTTCTTTTTTCTTTTCCTTTATTTATCAAAAGAAGGGCTGAAGATAGAAGACAGGAATGCTGATAGAAGCAAGTGCTGCAAGAGATGATGAAGGCAAAGGTAGAGAAAAGACTTGGAACCGGAATTGTAGAGACTCTTCTTCCTCAGAAAGTAGCTGCTAATCTGAGTGTATGTGGACCTACTCAATCCTCATTGTAGATTCCATATTTGTAAATTTGTCTGCTTGCTAAAATTGATGTGTAGCCCCCCAATCAGTACTCTTGGTGATTTTGCAATTATTTGTAGACCTGTACAGGGTGGCCAAAAATGGAATTTTTCTAATGTTCACATTCTCAGCTGAATTTGATCAAGACTGCGTTCTTTCTTCTTGTTTTAGATGGCAGGCTCTAAACAAGTATCTTTTTTTCACATCTGTTTAGGAACACATTTTTTCCCCCCAAATCTGAGGATTTCTCTGGGTGATTTTTTGATGTTTAAAATGGCTCCTAAGCATAATGCTGAAGTGGTAGCTAGTATTCCCAAATGCAAAATGGCTGTGAAGTGCCCTGTGGAGAAAATATATGTGTTAGACAGGCCTCAAATGGCATGAATTATGGTGCTGTTCAATGTTAATGAATCAATAATATATATTTAGTAAGGTGTCTTTAAATAGAAACACACATAAAATAAGGTATGTATTAACTGATTGATGACAGTGTTATGACCAGAAGCTTGAAGGAACTCAACCACGTATTTCATCTAGGAACCATGGTTCATTTTTCAATAATTCAGTGTTTGTGCTGACTTTATAAAATATAACTACCTTAGAAAATTAAAGTTAACTGTATACACACACACGAGTATATATGAACTAAATATATGATTCATTTAATCCTCATGCAGTCCCTATGTGGTAGAGTTATCCCCATTATACTAATGATGGTTTGGAGGCTCTGAGACAATAATGAGTTTCCCAGTGTCGTAGATCTGTAAGAGGCAGGGCTGGAATAGGAGCTCAGACAGGGTGGCTTTTGGACTATGCTCATACCACTCTGCCGTGTGCCTGTTTGTGTGCAGGTCTAGAGTAGGAAAATGACTTAGGAAGGCATTTAATTAGCACTACTTATCATCTGGAAGTACACACAGAAACAGCAAGTAGATGGCCTGATCCTGGCTCAGAGATTGGTGATGTGGAAAGCGAAGGCGAAGCATATTGGTATTGAATTTTTCCCCAGAGGGGTTACAGTGGAAAGGAAGATCACAAGTCAATGGCCAAGAGTTAGTTATTATTTAAACAAATAATAAAAACCAAAATCAAACGCAAAACAAAACAAATATTGAGGGTGGCACCTGTGGCTCAGTGAGTAGGGCGCTGGCCCCATATGCCGAGGGTGGCAGGTTTAAACCCAGCCCCGACCAAACTGCAACAAAAAATAAAATAGCCGGGCATTGTGGCAGGTGCCTGTAGTCCCAGCTGCTCAGGAGGCTGAGGCAAGAGAATCGCCTAAGCCCAGGAGTTGGAGGTTGCTGTGAGCTGTATAATGCCGCGGCACTCTACCCAGGGCAACAAAGTGAGACTCTGTCTCTACAAAAAAAAAACACAAAAAACAAAAAAACGAATATTGAGCCCCTCTTAAGTACTACTGTTCTTGACCCTGGAGTTATAACGGTTTATAAAACACAGTTCCTTCCTCGAGGAACATAACAGTGTTGTGTGGCAGCCTGAGGCACACACAGATAACAGTCCGTCAGTGACAATGTGACTTTCAGGCTCAGACAGATACCTACCTGGGTCTGTAAGGTCAAAAAGAGGCTTCCTGAGCCAGGCACAGTGGCTCACACCTGTAATCCTAGCACTCTGGGAGGCTGAGGCAGGTGGATTGCTTGAGCTCACAAATTCAAGACCAGCCTGAGCAAGAGCAAGACACAGTCTCTAAAAATAGCTGGATGTTATGGTGGGTGCCTGTAGTCCCAGCTACTTGGAAAGCTGAGGCAAATGAATTGCTTGAGCCCAGAAGTTTGAGAGTTCTGTGAGCTATGATGCCCTAGCACACGATCCAGGGTGACAAAATGAAACTCTGTATCAAAAAAAAAAAAAAAAAAAGGCTTCCTATAAGAAATGCCACATGAGTTCAGAGGGGAAGGATGAGTATGACGTGTGACCATGCACCTCTTGAAATTTCAGATGACTTGACTTCAAAATGGGGATCAAAATAGTTTAACATAGGTTTTTATAAGAATTGAATGTGGTAACTTGGTGAAAGTACTTATTGTGGCATGGCCTCTGAGACATGTAAGCCCTTATTAGAAGATGCTATGACAATAGTAACATTTAGTAGGCAGATGAAGGATGTCTAAGAAAGGTAAAGAGCCAAAGGAAGGAAACAACATGATTTGTAACTGCAGGATGGGCAGCAAACAAGGCTTGTTGTGAGTAGAGGGGCTGTTCTGGAATATGGTGGGTGTGGTGATAGAGGGGTGGAAAGTTAGAGGGCCAGATTTCATAGACATCAAGAAGGATGGGGTTTTGAATGAGATGGAACCTTCAAGGCAGAGATTTTGAATGAAGTCCAGGAAAAGTTGACAGTAAATTGTCTTCTTGACTGTGGGTTTTTTTTTTTTTTCTGACTCCTCTATGAAGCACCTGGTTTCCTAGTTTAACTCCTATTGCTGCATTTCTCTCAGTCACCAGATTTAGTTCTATTAAACTAATATTATATGACAGTGCCCCACACAGAGAGGCTTAAAGCTTGTTAATTACTAAATGATTGGGTCTTTACTCATACAGTGTTAGTCTGGATTCTCAGGGAAGAGGAGCTGGTTGTATCTTCTGTGGACACTCAGTCCATCCCTTCACTTAATCATCAGGCATCTATTAACTCCCCTGTGTCAGGACTTTCTTCTCCATGTTAAGGGGGACACGGTGACTACACGTGATGGCACTCAGAACCTTGACAGAGAGATAGAGAGGAAAATAAATAAGAATAACACAGTTGTGGGAAACACTGAGACACTGACAGGAATGAGCTCTTAGGGAACAAGGTGAGAGGTGTGATGGAAGATAAAATAGAGGAACATAGTGAAATGGACACAGATTTGTAAGATTAAGAGGTTCGTGCCTGACCACAGACACTGACAGACACCTTAGTTTGGGCAATGCTTTTCTGAGAAGATAACATCTCTCATTTGTAGGGAGTGGGATAGAGCATGTCCAGTGAGCATAATATAAGGCAGAGTTCCTCAGCAGATGGAGTTTACCTCCTAGAAGCTGAAGAAGACTTTAACCTCTCCCCTAGATAAAATAATCACAAAATTTTGGATATAAGGTAAGGGAATCACTGACCTTCTAAAATCAATTAATTGCTGACAATTATAAATTCTACTTCGAATGATGAAATTATATGGCATTTTCTGATTCTTGTGAGACCAGCAAAGAATTCATTAAGCCCCAAAGCTCAAAGATGGATGTTGCAGGGAGCAGTGATGTAAAGGGAATTTGCTCTATCAATTAGCCCCATCCTCTGCAGTCACCATCATGACTAGTTCCTAGAACCATTACTGTTCTGACTTAAAATGATTTTCTGAATGATGAGAAGGATGCTTTGGTAACTGAGTACTTTCTGAGAAGATAAAAGAAACCTCTGTTGACAAGTACTGGAACCTTTAAAGTATGATTGCTAAGATAGTGATTGATAGCTTAAGCTAGGGTGGATGTGGAACCCTTTGTCCTGAGAGGAATAAAATAGGATACGATTTTGAGAAATATCAGCCCAATTTCATATTAACCTATCGATAAAATGCTGTCAAGATTCTTTAAGGGATCTACATCTATGGTAAAAGTATAGCATATTTTTGAAAATAACTATGCTGCAGATGGTAGGAAAGAATAAATTAACTAAAATATCTTTAATGTTCTTTTCTCGCACTGTGACTCGTAAAATATATTTCAAACCTCAAATAAAAGAGTTGATGTGAACTTGGCCTATTTCAGGTAACCAATAGGTGTTTCCAACTTCCATCTCAGGGATTTTTACTAACTAACCACACCGGTCTCAAGAAAAGCATTGCCCTAAGCCTTCAGCCAACTTTCTAGAAAACTACTGCTGCTATCTAGAGTTTACACCAATATTGATTACATTTATGAAATAGTTCTGAAGAACCAATTCAATATTAGCAAATTGCTAAAATTATAAAAATTTTATATGAAGCCACCCTACCAATTGCATTGTCCTCAGGAACAAAGAAAATACTAGGTGCAAATATGTTTATCACTAAATAAATTTCTATATGTGGCTTTTATTTAAATTTTATATTTTCCCCAATCTGGTAACTCTGGTGAGTCTCATCTTCCGACTCAGGAATACAATTGGCTCCAAGACTGGGGTCTTTTTACCTAAGAGAGGAAAGTCATCTTCAGGAAGAAACCTTGTCTTTGCAAGTAGAAATAATTGACTGAGCAGACATAATGTGATTCACTTTTAAAGTATGTTCTCTTATATGACACTTCAGTAGTAATAGTAACGATCTTTCTTATTTTATGCTCCACTAGGGCATATGTGGCCAATTGTATCGCCAGTGTAAGTCTGGATTACTTTCTATTACTTTCTATTGATAATTTTTAATAACTGAAGACATTTGGAACTAGCAGGCAGTCAGCGGTGCTTGCAACAAAGCAGGGGCAATTAGGATGGGTGAGGGTTTTAAACTCCACACTGGTCTGCGCACATCAGGAGAGGCAAAGTCAGCCATTAAAAAAATTAAACCATTTGGCTCTTGGGTTAAGGTCTGTGAACTGTTTAATGTCATAATTGCCTGCTGCCTCGATCATCAAACTGAATGAACTTCTAAGTTGAAATGTCATAAACGCTCAGCATAAAGATTTATATAACCCAGGTATCTGACCTACCGCCAAGCCATGCCTGTGGCAGGAAGTATCTGTTATGTCTTACTCAACCTTTTGGGAAAAAATAAATAAATCCGGAAATGTGCTTGTTCTGGCAATGATCAAAACATTAAGAACCAATTCTGTTATCTGTATGGTGTGTTCAGAATCTGTGATAAACATATCCGTTTCCTATAAAAAATAATTTAGATCCAAATTCCTTTCCTAGAAAATGGTTAGTGTCATGGTTTCTACATTTGCCAAGATGTGAAAAGAATATTTTTAGTTAAAGTAAACTCTTCTTTTCTTTCCGAAGTACACTATTTTGTGACTTTCACATACATTTTGATTCTTCCCAACAAAAACAATACATTTTCATCATGTGTATATTATAAATGTGTGCTAAATGAAAGACTATATTTTGTGGCCAGATAAATTATATGGAATTTTCCTCTTCATTTAATATAGTATTATGTTAAAGTCAATGATTCATATAACTTAAAATAATGACTTTAAAATGATTATTAAAACAGTGAAAACCGGGCGGCACCTGTGGCTCAGTGAGCAGGGCGCCGGCCCCATATACCAAGGGTGGAGGGTTCAAACCCAGCCCCGGCCAAACTGCAACAAAAAAACAGCTGGGCGTTGTGGCGGGCGCCTGTAGTCCCAGCTACTCAGGAGGCTGAGGCAGGAGAATCGCCTAAGCCCAGGAGTTGGAGGTTGCTGTGAGCTGTGTGACGCCACGGCACTCTACCCGAGGGCAATAAAGTGAAACTCTGTCTCTACCAAAAAAAAAATAAATAAAAAAAAAATAAAAAAGTGAAAACCAATTTCAGAGAGACTCCACCAAAAGTTCTCTTAGTAAGTTCTACTAATATTTATCTATTGAGCCATCTAAAGTGTGTTTGTTAGACTCTTAAAAATCCATAATAAAAAATAAATTAAAGTGGGCAAGACCTGAACAAACTCTTTACAAAAGAAGATGCATGAGGAGTTTGTTAAGCATGTGAGAGATGTTCAACACTAGCAGTTACTAGGGAAGTACAAATTAAAACCACCATGAAATTTCACGCATGCATTAATATGGCTAAAATTTAAAGAGACTGAAAATACTAAGAGCTGGTAAAAATGTGGAACATCTGGAACTCTTACAATGAATGGCAGGAACACATATTCAATGCCATTGTTTGCAAAGCCCTACATTAATGCTGATAAAAATGAAGAAGCATAGGAGGATGTCCCTGCTCAGAAGATGGCTAGCGTTTAGGGGATGCTGGTTGGGGGACTGAATGATTATGGCACTGTGTAGAGCACAGACCATGCAGCAGATCCTACGCAAGTCCATGGGGTAGTCCTTAGCCAGATAGGGAATGGGATGGGAGGCAGACCAAGATAGATTGCAGGTGACACATCAGCTGAGCCTGAAAAGACCAGAGGGAGAAAGTAGTGAAAGAAAGAAAGGAAAGAGGAGAAGATTGTAAACCGATCACCAAACACAAAATGATAGATACATAAAAAGAATATGGCAGATCTAGGGAACTTTTGGAGGCCCAAAGGAATAATCAGAAGGCAGAAATAGCAGATAAGAGACAACAGAGAAAAGTAGGAGCCACAAATATGAAGTATCAGGTACGAGGCATGGGTAAAAATTTGATCTTTGTCTTGAAAGCTGTGAAAATCCAATAAAGGTTTTAAGGAGGGGAAATGTCATGACCAAATTTGGTTTTTGGAAAGACTGTTCTTTGAGCAGCCTTGAAAATTGAGAGGAGTTTAGTGTGACTGAAGGCAAGGTTCTCAAATGACTATTTTATAAACATTCATAATTTGCTAACAATAATCATTATGGAGTTAGCAATTGCTAACAATTGCTCAGCAATTGCTGTCTGGCATGCCTCAGTGGACATTTGACAAAGAGACCCTCAAACCAGCAAGGCTGAATTTAAAACCAACCTGAAGCCTTCCTTCTCTAGGATAAAAGGCAGTTTCTAAAGTGCTTGCAGCAAGTCAGGTTACTGTCAAAGTGGAAACCTATAAGAAACATCAAATATGAGTCACAAAGACTGTACAAAGCAAGTGTGACTGTATCAGTCAGGGTCTGCCCAGGTGGTTAACTATGGGAGTCTAATACTAAAGCAAGCGACAGAGCTGTTGGAAGATCTGAAAACGGGGAAGTGCAGCAATTCAGACATTAACTGCCACCACCACGGCTGGAAAGGCAAAGGGGAAGACGTATATAACAGGGCTGGGAGCTGGGGCCATTAAGGCTGGTCTGCTTGGTGGGAACAGACTTCTGTCCTCTGGCAGGAGATAAACCTACTGGCGGAAAAGCCTGAGGAAATAGTGAGGGGGTAAAAATACTAAAGCTTTGCCCCTCCTCTACCCACTCTCTAATTTCCTGTCAGTGCTGCCATTAGCTGAACTAACAGGAAGTAGTGTGCTGAGGTTTCTGGGAAGTGTAGTCTTTAACCCATTGTTCTGCAGAGCAGGGCAGGGCTTCCTGGGGGAAGGACCTGAGGGCAGAGACACCCTACTCAGTCAGCTGAGCCTGGCAAGTGTTTTCTAAAGTAAACAAAGAGCAGTCAGAGCCTGTTCACTAATTTGTCTGCTTCCAATGAGAAGACTGCAAAATACTGCATCATATCAGAGGGTTGCAGGGATTTCCCAAGGGTATCCTGTAACATGAATCAGATTTATAAATACAGTTAAAACAAGTCATATTTAGTTTATTTGACAGGAAAATGCTTCTTTTTTTTTTTTTTTAACCCATAGTTAAGTGCTCCATAAAGTTTCCTGAATGAATGAGCAATTTGAAAATGATCAGGACACAGAGGTCCTCTTATCTTAGGTGCTTTCTAAAATCTGAAAGCAAATTTGAGCTCAATTCTAAAAGTTCCTTTAGTTACAAGTAGAGATGACCTGATCACAGGGGGAGAGATTAAATCTTTGGGGAAAAGGGAAGAGTTTAGCAGAGGTTTAATGGAAGCAAGACTCTAGGTACATCTGTAAAGAGGAACATTGACCCTGAGATACGCTATAATTAATGGATGACTAAAATTTTGAGAAAACAGATGATTCAAACATAATAGTGAACAAAAAGTGTAAAGAAAATAACCCAAGCCCCTTTACCATCTTAGTCAGTGTATCATTCCACTGTCTCATCTCTGCCTTGCATTTTGAGACCAGTGGCTGGTTTCACTCAAAGCCCATGGATCAATGAGCTCAGCACACTTAGCTAAGCTTTTTCCTCCTCTACCTCAGCACTGTTCTGGGGTCTCCTCTGTTCTCCTTCCCCTCTAACCAGCCCTTGACTCTCCCCACTTCTGGTGATTTTCTTTTTCTTGGTGTTTACCTAACCCTCCCCACTTTAATCTGTCCATATATTATTATTTTGACCTTGTGTTCAACTACATGTATGTGATTCTTATTTTGAGTTTGACATTTTGCTGAGTAAATTGAGAAAAAAAAAAACTCAAGACAGGATTCTTAGTTTTGTGGAACTAATAAATCTTGATATCCTCTTATATTTTCTTATTCATTCCTTTATTTAATAAGCACTCATTGATGAGCTGATAATAATAGCTAACATACTTAAGTGTTCACTGTATGCAAAGCACTGTATTAAGCATTTTGCACAACATTTTCTCATTCTTTTCCTTTTGTCAATGTTATTAGATATGTTACACTGCTGTTGGCATCTAACAGAACACACAACAGAAATAGAGAGAGGTTATGCTGGCCTGTAGCTGGTGGAGCTGTGACCAGAACTCCAATAGCAGAGGCTAGAAAATAGTCTGCAGAACAGACACACCCCTGGATAACACTGGCTGCTTCAGCACTTTCCTCTTGCTTGCTGTAGCTCTCAGAATAACTGCAGTTTCCCAAGACAAGGAGGAACTGTCCTGAATAGCCCCAGCTCTGTTCCAGTCCCCCTCAGCATAGAATGTCCTTCAACACTTTAGCCCAGTTTACCCCAGGGTTCAACACCCACAGCAGAGTGCTTTGGGGATCCATTGGCTGATGTGCAACATGGGGTATGCATAGAAGATTCCATCCTCTCTGGGCAGCATTCCTGAGCTTTGTGGGACTGGCTCACCATGAATCTCAGGCTTCTGTCATCCCTTTCTGCCTATCTGTGAGTAATTAAGTTGCTTAGCTTAACATGTATGAATGCTCTGTTTTCCTGAACTCATGCAAGTGTTAGAAATTGTCTCCCCAAGGAATGTTTGGACTCCTATTCCTGGTGGTTGGCTTAGTAATGATCTTTGATGCCCTCCATGGAGTGGGATTATAATTTCCTGGGACTGATAACTGGAGCACAGCAAATATGCTTAACAGGCCTGTGGTTCACAGAATGCCATGCTCATGAATAGTTGGAAGGGACAGCATGAACTATATATGCTGACAGCCTATGTTCTGTGCCACTTGCTAAGAACTAGAACACCAACCATAGTTAGGAATGGTTCTTGAACTTCAGGAGTAGTACTCTGGTTGGTGAGACTGTGTACAAAAGTGTTAGATGGTGCTACAGGTGCTAAGAGATGGAAGATGGTAAAAATTGCCTAAGGGGAAATAAGTAGAAGTAATGTTAGGCTGGTTCTATTTGGGCAGTGGCAGGACTGGGGGGACATGGAGAAAGAAATGTTTGGCAGAGTCACAGAGCTTAGTTCCCCAGGCAGGTGGTGGAGGATAATGAGAGAGAGAGAGGTGGGCATCAGAGAGTATTAGCAAAGGCAGGGTGGGAATCAGAAGGGCGCTTTCAGAATACAGATTTTTCAGCACACCTCAATGTTGGTTGACCGCAGAGATAAGCACCAAAAGAGATAATGGTAGGGCTGGTTTGGCTAAGAAGTATGGACTTAATCCTGACAGTAATGAGACAGCATCAAAGGATTTTTAGCAGCTCTTTTTGTTTGATCATTAACCAAGAGCAGTAAGAAGATTGGAGGGAACAGGGCAACAAGATTAGATGCTATACGATGGAGACCCGAAGTGAGTCAGTGCTAATGGGAATGTCTATGGAAGATGACAAGGAAGTAGAAACGTCTTCATCCTTAATATAATTGGGCCTAAAGGCTGAAGAAAAGGAGGAAATAAGAAAAGGAAAAAAAGAAAACCCAGAGCAAATATCTTTCTACTTGAGTAACCAGATTTCAGTAACATTCTTCAAAATAAGAGGATAGTTGATTTAGAAAAATGCCTTTTTTCTTGTCTTCCCACCTTTTCTCCCTTTGCTATTTTTCTTTTCCATTTCTCAAGATGTGTATCTTCCATTATTTCATGTGTCTTTCAAAGTCAGACCTGTGAAAAGGTAATGGTTTATGTTACAGAATTTGAAGCTGGCCTGGCAAGTATTTTTATCCAAATGTAATTCTCACCTAATTTCAGATCCCTGAATATTCCTTAATTACTTAAATATTGTATTGTGTCTTTGAATATTAACAGGATGAATTGGACAAATTTGAAAGAATTCAAAGGCATATGTAAACATTTTTGAAAAATGGTTGTAGAGGTTATCTACGTGAAGAGATCAACAGATTTCTGGCTTGGATATCTGAGAAACATTCTTGCCCCTGGGCACTTACATAGGCAGCACTGTACAACTTGGTAAGGTTTCATAACTTTGGTATGTCTGTGTCTCATAGTCATGTTCATGTTGATGTGTGGTGGTGTCTTGCTGAGTGTTGTTCTTTCTGTTGTAGCACACAATAGTTCAGTGTTTTATGTGCTATCAGGAGAATGTGGGAGCTTGAATTAGAGCAATGAACAAACATTAGTGAATTTCTTGTTAAACTTGGCAAGAATGGAAGTAAAATCAAGGACATGTCAGTGCAAGTTGATGGGGATAACGGCATGAAGAAAACCACAGTATATAAATGGATTTTTCGAAGGTTGAGAAAGCGTCACTGTTAAAGAGAGGTCAGGGCACTTAATAACAAGAGGAACTGATGAAAACATTGTAAAAATTCATCAGATTATTTGTCAAAATCATCGGTTGACTGTGAGAAGCATAGCAGACCAAGCAAACTCGATAGAGTAACACTCAGAAAAATCATAACTGAAAATCTTGGCACGAAAAAGGTGTGACTCTTGTACCAAAGCAATGTACCAGCTCATATGGCAATATCTGTGAAGGAATTTTTAGCCAGCAAAGAAATAAGTGTATTGGAACACCCTTCTTATTCATCTGATCTGGCCTCCAGTGACTTTTTTATTTACCCAAAGATAAAATTGGGTAGAAGACATTGAAAGGAAGATATTTTGATGATATTCAGGACATAAAAGGTAATATGATGACAGCTCTGATGGCCATTCAAAAAGAGTTCCAAAATTGCTTTTAAGGCTGGCATTGGCATCAGTGCATAGCTTCCCAAGGGGAGTGCTTAGAAGGTGACAATAATGATATTCAGCAGTGAGGGATGTAGTTTTTTTTTTTTTTTTTTTTTAAGAGACAGAATCTCAGTTTGTCACCCTCAGTAGAGTGCCGTGGCATCACACAGATCACAGCAACCTCTAACTCCTGGACTTGGGCAATTCTCTTGCCTCAGCCTCCTGAGTAGCTGAGACTACAGGTGCCCACCACAACGCCTGGCTATTTTTTGTTGTAGTTTTGGCTGGGGCTGGGTTCAAACCTGCTCACCCTCAGTATATGGAGCTGGCACCCTACCCATGAGCCACAGATGCCGCCGGTCTGTATGTAGCATTTTCTCTAGGATGAATTCACGAACTTAATTGTTAGACCTTCATATTTAGGAAAAACCATACTTTGAGGATGAAGGTGTTTTGTTTTTTGGCTGATTTTGTGGTACCTGTAGGAATTTCTGTATGGATTTCTATCAGGCAGGTAGATAGTGGAGGAGCAAGATTTGGGTGGGAAATAGGATTCTCGGCCATATTGGCACATAGTCAGTCATGGGAGTCACTGCTACACCCAGGAGATTACAAGGAATGAAGATGGACGAGCACCAATGTTACAATCTGACAGGTTACAGCAGTCTCCCTTTGTCCGCAGTTTCACTTTCTGAAGTTTCAGTTACTTGTAGTCAACCACAATCTGAAAATACCACGTACGATGAGATATTTTGGGAAAGAGTAGAGAGAAAGAGACCACATTTACATAACCTTTATTATGGTATATTGTTATAATTATCCCATTTTATTACTAGTTATTAGCAATATCTTACTGTCTTATTTATACGCTAAACTTTATCACAGGTGTGTTTGCATAGAGTAAACATAGTATATATAGGACTTGGCACTACTGTGATTTCAACTATCCACTGTGGGTCTTGGAAAATATCCCTGAAAATAAGCAAATGTATCCCTGCATATACTGTACAATATTTAGAGTCAGGCAGATGAAGAGGAAAGAGCAGAAAATATTGGGAAAGACGGTCAAAAGAGAATAGGTCAATAGAGAACCTAAAGCACTTAGTGTGAGTAAACAAAGGGAGGAAATACTTAAGAAGAAGGAAGAAGCCAATGTAACAGAAGTTAATGATGTTGAAGACTGAAATAACATTTTGAGTTTGGCTGTTAAGGGACCACTGATGACTTTTGACCAGGAAATGCAGTAGAGAACTGAGAATGAAGAGCTGATTGCATTGAGTAATAAGGAAGTCCTGAAGTCTTGCATGCAGAAAAGGGTTGCCTCTGGGAAAACTTGCTTGAAAACCAAGCAGAGTACAAGGTGGGGGACTTCCAATCTTCATGAGTGAAGAGAGTGCCAAGGTTGTCGGGATGGTGGTGAAGAGGTAGAAGTGTCCTGTGCACTGGCCAATGGAATTTATGCGATGAAGCTGGGGGCAGATGATGGGGGTGACCACATCAAAGCTCAGATAACAAAGCTGATTACAAATAATTCCATACACCACCCCACTAAGATCCCAAAGTATTTCAGTTTGTCCTATGAGTTCCAATACCCAAACCACAAGCTAGCCCAGGGATGTAATGGCAATCTGAGGCAATGTACAAATGAGATTAGCCCATGTGCTACTCTATTCCTGCTTCTAGTTACTGACCCTAAGTCTCTCCACTAACATCAAATCCCTTTAATATCAGCGAAGTAGGTTCCATCTGGGAATGTTTAGATGTTTTAGTGATAGCCTTAGGCGGAGATAGATGGTAATATCTACTGAAATGAGATTCACTGTCACAGGAAATTCCAATGGCCATGCTTTCAAGGGCCCCATATTTTCAAACTGGAACAAGTATGTGATAACTATGGGAACAAATTAGGCACACCACCCAGATAATATGCGGATAGTTAAGATCACATTGGTTGTTGTCCAACTTGAACGTCCACCTTCAGGCGTGCTGCTTGGCAAGACCCTCTGGAGAATCCCGGTTCATGGTCTACTGCTCAACGATTAATATAATTTCTGTTGCCTTTCGCGCTTTTTGCCCCAGGTGTATAATTCCTCTAAGACACACAGTATGTTATCTGAAAGGTCTCTCGATGCCACTGCATCAATGCAAACCAGACTCCACACAGATGAACAAAGGGAATTTAACTTTCATAAGTTGGTTTTAAAAATGCATTTACTTTGACTGCACTGAAAGAATCTAAAAAAAGATGAAAAGCATCTTTAGCATGCCAAAAACATCTGGTTTCATATTTTCAGACCAAAAGGAAATTGCATGAAGACTAAAATCTTATGTTTTGATTTATATTATTATTGGAGGGCTGAGATGCTGCCAGTCACCAAGTAAAATTTTATGATGATAAATAAATAAGGAAAACAATCTGACAAAACATGCTGTGGAACAAAGCTGCATTTCAAGTTTAATTAACTGATAACAACGTTTATGATGGAAGAACTGTGCCACCAATTATACAGTTAGTAAATGTATGCTCCCAATGAGAAGACGGGCCCATAAAATTGTGGGAAGGGTTCTTTCTCAGCGTCGTCTTTCAGCTGATCCAAAGTTTTGCTTCATGTAGTAAATCATGCATCAATTAAGACCCTCTCTGAAGAATTTCATGGGTTGGTCTCTGAGAGGTGGCACCTCCGAGGAGGACATTTAGACTGAATAACAGCAGAAGCAATACTCTCCTAATAAACTGAGTGATGGTTTCTTCTGGAAGTGACAGGCACTTGGGAAGAAAGGAAAAAAAAATCCGCAAAAAAGAGAAAAGCATATTTACATCTTTTTGAGCACTATGTTTTTCCCTCTCCCCAAAACCTCACACAAAATTCTCACCAAGTGTCCCACTAGGAAAACTTCCACGGTGCCCACCGCATCAGCAGAGATGGAAGTTTTTCTCAATCGTTTATGGACCTGCAAGTCTCTCTGCTGCTCTGAATCTTGCATTTAAAAGCCTTGCGTACTTCCGTTGTCACAATTCAAAGACATTAGGATCACAGCCGTTGTTTGTTCCCAGTGTAAACTGTTTGCTTTCAGTTTTCCATTGAGACCATCTCATACCGTGTTTTAGCATCTATTATATTTTTTTGAGAGATGCTTTCCATAGCAGATCTTATAAGGTGATTTACTCAAGCTACTGAAGGAGATAAAACCGGGGTGATATGTAGAAGAATGTATGTCCAATCTTTCTGAGCATTTGAAATGCTGAACTATTACCAGATTTAGGAAATATTTAACTCCCCTGACTCCTGGTCTGTTAAACATTTTGCTCACACCCCCACAGAATCCTTTCAACAGCAATAACTGTCACTGTTCTTTTGGTCTTTCTGACAGTGAGCTCCACACGAAAATAAGATCAGTTAGCACATTAAGCAATGCATTCCAAATATTAGGTAGTTTCCCAATGGATGCCTAATGGAATTTAAAATACATACATATCTGATATTAAAGGGTATGTACTCAGTCAAATGCTTTTGTTGGTAAAACTCAATATTCCGTAGTCAGACAAAAGGCCTGCAGAAGGCAGAACAGTCATGGAAAATTCCTGGAACTTTAAGCTTAGACGGAGTTGCCATCAAAAACATTCTCAACTGCATTTGTTGATTCAAGAGGAAGCACAAAGCATTTGGAATTTTGATTTTTCCTAGAACCCGTTTGGATTTGTGCATGGCAATTTCCTGGGGGATTTTAATTTTCTTTTCTCCAGTTGCATTTGCTCATGAATCAATTTCATGCCATTCCTGTCTTATTAAAATTATTAGCCATCGATTCAATTGTTTGGTCAACTAGTGTTTGTTTCTCATTTTTAGGTATATGGGATAATTGTCACCCTTTTCACGGATAAAATGAAATTTTCCATACGTAAGGAGGCTCTGTTGGTTCATTTCGTGTCTTTCTGCGTGCATGTATGTGCATGGAAAAGTTAATGTTCTGTCTTCAATGCAGTTGGGAATTACTACTGGCATGTTTTGACTCATTATCTTGAATCTTAATCAGCTGGTAAAAAAAAATTAGTTTTGTCGGCTGATGAAGACTCAGGGTAATGAGTCAAAACATTCTGATAGGGTTTTCTCAGCCTCCAGAAATGGGACTGGAGCACTTCACCCCAGACAGCTGTCTCTCAATGCTGTCCGACAAATGATTTATCCAGTCCCAATTTATCTCAATGTAACAGTCACAATATGGCATGAGAAGGGGTTGGCAGTTCACGAGCACTACCATCTCCTAGGAAGATGAGTTGTACCTTGATTAGTCTCTTACTGTGCTGAAATGTAAACAGCATAACATTGCAACTTTGCAGGTTTATTTACATTGTTGTACAACCGTCACCACCATCCAGCTCCAGAGCCATTTCATCTTATAAAACTGAAGTTCTATACCCGTTAAACTCCCCATTCCCTTCTCTCTCCAGCCCCTGGTAACCACCATTCTACTTTATGTTTCTATAATTTTGACTGCTTCATTTAAGTGGTATCATAGAGTGTGTGTCCGTTTGTGGCTCACTTATTTCACTCAACATAATGACTTTAAGGTGCATCCGTGTTGTAACGTGTGCCAGAATTTCTTTCCTTTTGAAGGCTGAATAATAAATACTCAATTGTATGAATGGGCCACATTTTATTTACCCACTTACTTATCGATGGAAATGTGGACTGCCTTCACCTTTTGGTTACAGTGCGTGCTGTTTCTATGAACAGGGGTGTCCTGATGATACATCTTTGAAGCTCTGCTTTCTGTTCTTGTGGATGTGTTCCCAAAAGTTGAATTGCTGAATCATATCCTATTTTTAATTTTTTGAAGCACTACATACTTTTATTTTAAAAGCCACAGTCGCAAGCAGATCTGGAGACCATCTGAAGATGTTTGAGGAGCACATGGCCTTCCACCCTCATGTTATTTACAGGTCTCACGTAAGGGGAACATGTAATCCCTGCCACAAAACCATCCTGGGCGACTACTCCTTGCTATTTATAATCAGAAAATTTGGTGAAGAAAATCAACTGTGAGTTGGTTTGTAACTGTGAGTTTTTGAGAAAAATAAAAAGGAATAAATTTCTTTGCAAAAATATAAGGTAAAATTTAAGACAGCAGGGTTTTGAAACATTTTCTTAAAGCATCAGTAATTGACAACGTATCTGTGCTTTTAAGTGATATGCTGAGCAGTGTATTGTAAGGCAACTTCTCTTAGCAGGCAGCTCAGCTAAAGCCTGGGCCCAACTGCTCTCCCCACCCCCCCAGCATTGCATTTGCTCTCTGTCATTTGTGACCATCATCATTCTTCATTTTCCTTATGTTTCTTTTCCAAATTGGCACTTTATTTAGGTCAAATCTCCTTGGTTCAGTAGCACGACCAGAAAACCATTCAGGAAAAAAAAAAAAGTAAAAAAGATGGCATAAATGAGAACACAGAATGACTTCACTTACCAGCTAGAGATGTCTTAAGACTAAGGCCTGTAGAAAAAGTCAAAGCCATTGTGGGTGTGAAGTAGGAAGCTACTAAGCAAGGTCTTGTGAAATCTGAAATGGAGGAACATAAGGCTGTTGATTAGGGGAAGGGCTGTCTGTAATTTTTTATGTTATAAATGCTATTTCTTGAAATTTCAGTGACAAGAGTGACACATGGCATTGCAGGGTATGAGATTTTTTGGAAGGAATTGGAGGCTTTACAGGGACGTGGCTATTAGCGGAAGAGAGGTGGGGAGACTTGTAAGAATCTTAGCCAGAGGACGAAGTGATGGCTTTTTGTTCATTGGTTTGTGAACACGGGCTTTTCCTCAGCTTTGTTGTTCCTTCCAGGTTAGACAGCACCTCAGCCACTCAGAATTCTCCCGGTCAGAGATGTCACCTCCCCCAGCCCTATTGCTTTCTCTGACTCCCTGTTCTTTCTCTCTCTCTGTTGCATTTCCCTGTGGCTTTGTTTGATGTTTTGGAGCTCAGATTCTATTCACGTTATTTAAAACCTTACTTCTCCCTGTTCATTGCCCTTCTCCTTGGGGATCACAGTTTGAGACACTCGCACCTTTGTGGCTCAGCCCAGGCACTAAGCAGCTGTCCAGTGGGCATTTTTTTGATTTGAACTGTGATATTTTAACAAGAAGCCAGGGAAAGACATAGAGATGTGGAACTATTCTTGAAGACTATAATGTCTCATGAAGAGAAAACAATATAAAACAAACCTCATCTAGATCATCAAAGTGTATCACTAAATTTTATGAAGAAAATTTCAATTTTTGAGTCAAAGGTTATGAACTCGACTTGCTCCTAAGCCTTTGTGTCACCTGTCTCCTCTCTGCCATATGATGGCATCTCTCTCCTTCTAGAATAGAAATAACATTAGAGCCCCTTTCAAGTCTTAAATGCTATCTTCTTGGTGGGGACCTTCCCTGACTGCTGTGCCTCCTTCAAACTCCCTCTGCCCCATCCCTACTTGTTTATTTCTCTTTCCATGCACACAGCCTCCTAAAGTTCCGTGTGACTCGTTTTTTGATTTTTAATTGAACTCAATTTCATATTTATTTTTTATTTTTTAATTTTATTCAAATTAATATGAGGGTACACTATTTAAGTTACACTGTTCTCACTTCTAGGGTAAAGTTCCATTACATTAATTCTCAAAATAATTTTCAATGAAATAAAGCACTATGAGTCAAATTTAAATTATGTTATAAATCCAGTTTTGTATTTCTACCTTCTCATTGGGTACTTAGGATGCATCATACAAGTATACTGTCTGCCATTTGCCTCTTGTGATGGTTGCAATGAGGAAATTGCTCTTAGGCACTGCTTAAGACACTAGTTTCTGTAAGTTAGAGTCATCTTGCGTTTTGACTAAATTTCAAGAAATGATAAGCTATATATATATATATAGTGTGTATATTATATATAATAATATATAAATGATAACATATAAATATATAAATCATTAGTATGTATAATATATAAAAGATATATATTATATAATAATATATAAATGATAAGCGATATATATAGTGTGTGTGTATTATATATATATAATTTCATTTACAGACACTCTCCTTCCCTATTTGTATATAAACATTGTGGTTTTAGACTGTATTCTTGTTCACCTTTCTAGCCCCATGTCTTTTCATTTTATCATGTTCTAAAGCAGATTAGGGCTAAAGTTTGGTAGGAGAGTCAAAGTGATTAGTCACTCTGTAAGGACAAATTAATTGAACAAGTGAGAAGCTATATGACAAATTTCAGGTCCCCAGTTTCACATGGCATTTCTTTTGGATATAGGACCAGGCATTGTCATAATCGTCATATTATTTATTACCTATTGGGACATGCCAACAAGACTGCAAACCTCGGGGTCAACTCCAAACACTTTGAGGCTTTGAAATAAAGTTAGGAATATAAATGTAATAGCAGACCAAGCAAGGTACAGCATTCATAGAATTAGATCAAATTATCTGTCCCTCTGATGGTATAGCCAAGTGCTGTGAGAGCCTGTTTACAATGCGAGACGTCCTGCAGGCCCATGTGTGTGTCTGTTTGGGTGTGCATATGGGTATGTGCAAACAGATCCTTCTCAACACTCTGATTACACAGCACTGGAGTCTGTCTCCTCAGGCTCAACTGCTCATTTTGTACAAGTACAAAAATGTACATGGTAAGTACATTTTTGAGATGCCTTAGCTGGCCAGCTCAATACAATACCTAGAACCGGGTGATATAAGAAGCCTGGTGATGAAGGACACTTTGGCTAAACAAATGGGCACGATCGGTTAAATCAACAATCACAGATACAGAGGTATTTTTGAGTTTGCAAGAAAAAACAGAGTTCTGGAATTTGCGACAAGTTTGTATAATTCTTAGTTGGTTTGGCCCTTGTTTAATTTAATGGTTCATTCTAATTTTAAAAAGCAGTTCTAAAATTTCCTTCTTTTTGCTGAATTCATTCTCCAAAACCATATATTTCAATTTCGTGGTGTAGCCTTCAGTCTTTCCCCAAATCTTATGCTTTCTTCTCTTTTCTTCTGATTGTGTGTGTGAAGGGGGGGATGCATGCTTTCTGAATTACCATGAAGTATTTTTATTTTAAACTTTTTCTTATTCTGAAGGAAAACATCTCAACCTTGAAACACTCAGAAATTATCTTTGGTGTAATTTTTTTTGCCCAACCCTAAATGATTGTTGCCCTATTTATCATCCTTATTTGATATAATGAAGGGTAAATTGCTTCTCATTTTGAATATAAAATAAACCAAAATAAAATCTGTCCCTAGAGCCTAGAATATGTGGGATGTGCCCTTAAGCTCTGTTAGTGCAATTAAATTAATAAGGCTAATGATTCTTCTTTTTCTTTTAAAATATCTGCAATTCTCCCTCTCTTATACATACATACAGAAAAAAATGTATTAGATTTGTAATACCCAAGTCATATTTGACTTCTGCAATTATAAAAGATGCTAAATATGACTTGTATTCATCTTTTTAAATCACTATATATTGAATTCTACAATTTTAACACAGTTATTTTCCTTTCTTAAAATGTGTACACGTTTATTTGGCACCTTCTGGGTATGTGCTTGTGGTGTGTATACATGGTCCTTTGCATGATATATAGTGCCCTGCATGCAAAGAATCAGCAGTTTGAGGGCATTTTAGTATTCTTTCACTTCTTCATTAGCTATCATTACTATTAAGTCTAAAGGATATGATAAAGCATATATAGATTGTTTTGGCCCTTCCTCTTTATAATTTATTACAGCCCCATTAAAATTTCCACTCACTGTCTATGCTAATGTAGATCTGGCCACAATGTTAATAATATTAACTTTGATCTACAGCAGATAACTTTTGTATTGTGTAAGATTCTAAGATGCTGTCAGTCATAACTTCGGTATTGCTCAGACTGAAGAGTTTCTTTTAATTAAAATTGTCTTTGATGATTCTGTATCTCAGACAATCTAATCTTAGTTTATTGTACAAGTCGAATAAATATTGATCTCATTCATAAGGTCCTGAGATATTTTAATCTTTATTGTTCAAATAATTTAATTTTGAATTTGCACACTTTTGAAAGAAATTAATTGGGAGCTCATCCATAATTCTTGTCCCTTAACTTTCACAGTAATTTCTAACAACATCAAAAACTTCCTGTATACCTAGAAAAAAAATTCTTATCATGCCTTCTTAATCATAAACTATGTTTCCCTAGAAACAAAAATCTCTCAACTATTAATTTCGAGCAAAGTCTATTTTGTGGCCCACACTTAATTGAGCCGATAGTAATTTGTCAGCAATAATTATGTCACCAAAGTAGCACTGACTCCAACATTACAATGTTTCGAATGTATGTCACTTTTCATGTACTCTGAGTATTTCCAGAATTATTTTCTAGCATGCAGAATCTTGATCATGCTGCAAGTCAATCACTAAAAATCATAAACACAAGATTATTTAAAACCTTAGGATTCACCTTAAATGTTTTTATTCAAAATTAAATTTTCTTGACATAATTTTTTGTGAAGTTTGATGTGTGTTACAATAATTTCAATCAGGCACAGATCCCAGATTTTCAGATGCTTCATTCTCTATATTTTCACATCAGTTGAATTAATTACGATGATGATAAAATACCGCACGTCCCTTCACTACGTCCATTAGCATCGTATCTCGACTCCCCTGGTGAACTGTTAAAAATCCTTATGGAAAAATCTGACAACCTTCACTTTTGTTGGAAAAAGTTTTTAGATAATAGATGCAGGAAAAGAACAAACCTCAAACGATCAAGGCTAAAATATTGATCAGCTGGAGGACAGTCTGAAATTGTGTGCGTCAAATGATGGAAACTTTTGCCAGCATAGACAAGAACAGAAATGTGTGTGCAAATGGTTAGATGAAGAATCAACTAGGGCAAGATGGTGGAGTTATGTCATCACGAACTCTATTTTACCTAAGTACTCACAGTTTTCCTTTGCTTTCATTTTTGAATTTTTATGAAAAAAATGTACATTTTATAGCATTGGAAGAAAAAAATGTAACCATGACACATGTCAATATTTATTTGTAAAGATTTATGTTGTTTTTACCATTTAACTATGTTTATACCTCTGAAAAGGTGGCAGAAACCACGTGCTTCCTGTGTTAGGCTTACGCTCATGGGAACCTTATGCCTCTGCCATGCAAAATAATGTGCAATTCCCTCCAAATATTATGCTCTGCAGCTCAGTCTTGGCTTTCTGCATCTATTCCCCTAGATGTCAGGTACCACTCCCTCCAGATAGCTTTCCTCGATGGCTGACCACGCCGTCCTGGAGGAAGACACACTCAGACGAGGGGGAGGAAGGAAATAAAAAGTCTGTTCCCTACCCTCATGCTCCTAGAACTGTAAGTCTAGACTTTCGTGGAACCATAGGGAGTGGGAATGCTTTGAGCCAGATGACATGTTCAAACTTTTAAGCCATTCTGTTTTGGAATTGGGTTTAATATCTATAAATGACCAGAAAGTCACAGAATCAGGAAAGGAGGATTTGTTCATTTGAAGCAGGGATTGATAATGATACAATTGTGTCCTCTATCCAACCCAGTGAGTTGAGAGTCTTCAAGGAGCCAGGTATTCATTGTATAGTTTACCCAGACTGTACGTGGGGCTGCTTCTGATAGGCATTCGGGAGAAACCTCAGCACACACATGCTCTGTATGTGGGGTTAGGCTGAAGTGATTGACATCATGCTGCAACTTGAGGCCTTTTGTCCTTGAATCTTTTGGACATTCAAGGTCAGAGGTAGTAGATGGGGATTATGAGAGCTCCATCTATTTGTAAGACATTGTTGTTATTGACAGATCAGACAAAAAGGTGGAAATTTGTACCAGGTTCTATAGTTTAATCAATTGGAGAGTATGGAAGAAGGCCAAAGACTTGAACAATTCTCAGGTATGGTTTGTCTTGCCTTTCCAAGACAAAAAGGAATAAAAGCAATTTTTTTGAAGTTCATTTTAGCATTTCTCTGAAGCTTTTCCACCACACAATATTGTTAGTTGATTTAGTGTGTCTGAGATAAAAGGTTCCAGAGGTCTGGCTAACTCCTTGCTAGGCTTGGGCTGTTCAGAGGAGTTTATCCTGCTTATTTTTTATATTTCTATCTTCATTTTCCTTTATTTTCTTCCTTACAAAGATTTGGATTGGAAAATAGGGCTTTAATTCTATAAACTCACTTACGCTTTGTACTGAAATTTTGTTTTATTGGCCAGGTCCCCAAATTTCAGAACAACGGGAGTTCAAGTTCCCACAGATACATCCAAGGGTCTGATCCCTAAGCTAGTTTTGTTATTTTTTATTTATTTTTATTTATTTTTTATTAAATCATAGCTGTGTACATTAATGTGGTCATGGGGCACCATACACTAGTTTCATAGACCGTTTGACACATTTTCATCACACTGGTTAGCATAGCCTTCCTGGCATTTTCTTAGTTATTGTGCTAAGACATTTACATTCCACATTTACTAAGTTTCACATATGATAGTTTTAATTTCCTCACTCTTGATGGATTGCCCTGCTCCAAGCCCCCAGGCACATGTGCAAACCCATGCCCAGGGAAGAGATGGCACCGTGAATCTTAATCTTAGTGTGGGATTGTGAACTTTTATATTACAGATAAACCAGGACCTAAAGAGAATGAGCTATTCTGGGTGAACATTTGTATTTGCTGGAATCATTTCATGAAAAAAATTATAATCATTTTGGTTGATTAATATATGTGTGAATACACACACACATATATTCACACACACACACACACATACATATATATATATGGTGGCCCTAAAGTCCGTGTGCAATTTTAAATTTTAAGTTTTAAATTGTGCACAAACATTATGGCAACCGTGTGTGTGTGTGTGTGTGTGTGTGTGTGTGTATCCTCCTCCCACCAAGATTGATTTCCATATGAGGAAACAAATGTATTTTTGGTATGACAAGGGGAATGATATGGTCCCTTCTTCTGGATCCCCATGTGCTTTCACCTAACAATGAGCACAGAGGCTGGCACTCAGCATTGCTCATTGACAGACTTCCAAAAACAAATGCCTTCATTTGATGATACCACTTTCTCTTCCCATCCACACACTAAACTCGGCTTGATGTTTTAAGTGCAGCAATAATTTAACTGGGGAACATGTGGCTGAATTTTATTTTCAGATGAAACGTCCCGGACACCAGGTAACTAATCTAAATAGGGGTGGGCTGTAGATTTAGGATTGGGGAGCTCTTAGTTGAGTGTCTTAGAAGTTTCCGATGGATCTAGAATCAGATCAAGGTGTTGTGATCAGTGGGACTGTTCTTTCTTGCCACAAGAGAGTTCATTTCCAGGGCACAGGGGATGTCCTACTTAGCTATTAGTCTACCCATTCCTTGGCAATTTTTTGGCAACACCTTCTGCTAAATTCCCGTCATACTCTCTTTTTCCTTTTCCTTTAACAGAGTTTCACAAGATGAAATTTGGTCATATCCAGGGCCATGGAGAGCAGCCACTCTGTTGCTAAATGCTGTTCCCCAATTTTGAAGATCCAGTCACAACAAATTATTTTACTTGCGCAGGTCCTGAAGAATGACCCTTGCATTTTAGTCAGAGAGGTTGTAACTGCACATCCATCCATCCCAAGGGAGCTGGACTCAATTCAGGGTGACCTGTGCCCAGGCTAGACTGCATCTGGTGGACTGGGGACGGGAGCAACCACTTCCAGGAGCTCCTCCACGAGGCTCGATTGGCAATTCAGGCTTACAAAGTGCAAGAGGAAACACAAATGTGGCAGAGAGTAACTGCTGAGAAACCAAGTGGGGAAAAGAAAGTCGGGGGCTTGGGCACAAGTGGAGAAAAGAGATCACAGGTACAGCAGCCTCCATCAGAGTATAGCTGTGGACCCTGTTCTGAAAAGAGGCTGTTTTGTGTCTGGGCTGAAATTCCCCACTGCAGTGCCCGTGAGGCCCAGCAGTCTGCATGCTGACCACACCATTTTGGGAAGACGTTCCCTCCATGTTTCCATTACTTGATGTTTCTAACATTCTAGGCCTGGGATAGAAGTCCAGACAATGGGGTTTAAGTCTGTTGGCTTTCATTCAGTCATGGTAATCTCACCAGGCTGGGAATGAATCATCCCTCAAATGTGGATAATACTAATATCTGCTCAACTATACCCACAAGGCTGGGGAATAGACAAGTATGAAAAGAACTAAAACATATTAAGAAAGAAAGTTGTCATGGAACTACTTGTATTCAAGTTTGGATTTTGAAAATTAGGTACAGGGACCTACACTTACACAAGATAAAAATAATATGAAAATTTAACTGATGTTTATTAACATTTACTTAATATAAAAGTTTAACTAAAGAATGATGAAGATAAACCATCTAAGAAAGAAAGAGAAAGGGGAGTTGTTGTTGATCTATTTATATATTGCCTCAACTCTTTTTTTGAAATATTTTGCTGAGTGTATGAATTAAACTAAGCATTTAAGATAAGAAATGACATGGAAGTTTTTTTCCTGTTGTTTTTGTTTGAGGAGGAAAGAGGAGGTTTCTGAAATGATCAGTTAGACTCTTTTTTTATACCAAAACTTCTAAGATTCACAACTGATAACAATTTTTTTTAATTACTAGAGATATGTTTATGTTTGCATTTTTCACTTTAAGAATAAGTTTCCTTTAAGTCACAGATAGCTGAAAAATTTGCCTATCAGAGCAATTAAAGTTTTAATTCAGTCTGAAAAGTAGATATTTTGCAGTTCTAGATATGACAAGTTTATTTCACAAATTTTATGGACAGATCTTTTGTTTTATAAAATAGCATTGATGTCAAAGATTTTTTTTTCTTTTAGGGTATAAAATAAAATTATTTCTCAAAGAGATACTACAGAGTTGTCAATACACGTATGATTTATTGAACAGGATTTTACCAGAACTGAAATGATAAAGCAGCTGGACTGATATTAAGATGGCTAAATTATTGTTTCATTGAAATCATCATCAACATAACAGAAAATTCACATACTTAGTAGGAATTCAATGGACAGCAGTTGAAAGATGTATCATGCTTTGGTAAACACAAGTTGATTCTGTGTTCTCTTAACTTATGATAATTACAGCCACTTTCCTCTGAAGAATTTCTTTTCATGTACAATATCTCATTTGTTATTATCAAATCCCTGTAAGGGACACATACACCAGTCTTCAATTTACAGATGAGGAACGTGAGCCACAGATGGCCAAATTTGCTTGAAGTAAAGTTGGTCACCAGACTGGTTTCCACTGAGGTTTTATTAATTTTGATGTTAAATTCCTTGTTTAAACAAGAGGATGGAATGTGCAGGATAGACAGAAAATGGTAGCTGTTGCTCAACTTCTATTTCCTTTCTCACTTTAGAAACTTAGATAGCAGATCACTACTTCCCCAATCCAGCCATAATAGGGAGGCCAGTCTGACACATCTTGCCATCCATCTTTGAGTGCAATTACGGACAGGTAAATTAGCAGCTCCCTTGGTTCTAAAAATGAATCTAACTCAGATTAAATTTTAGAAAGATCTGACACTTGCATTTAAATCTTATTCAAAACATTGTCTGTCTGTCTCAGTTTGTCCCATTAGATAAGAGAAAGTAGCATCTTATTCAGGGATTGAAAAGTTTTAGACCTACCTCCTGGCTCTATCTGTAGTTGAAAATTGTATCTGGTCCTGTAGGACAAGGATTCTGAATTCGACCAAGACTCAATGAGAAAGCACTGCAATCCCTGGGGCCCCACCAGTCAGCTGGGGCCATGGATGGGGCGGGGGGAGAAGGTTGTGGCAGGTGCATGTATTAGTTATGTATGATGAGCTACTCCAGAACAGCAGCGATTTATTTGTTTATGGTTCTGTATTTTGGTTTGGGTTTAGCTGGGCAATTCGGGTCTTGGGCTGGGGTTACTTAATCAGCTGGTTTCAACTGGTGGCTTGCCTGGGGCTGGAAAACTATAGTTAGCTTTATTCACATGTGTGGCAGTTAAAATCGAGGCTGTCTGCTGGAGCTCCTTGATTCTTCTCCTGTGGCCTTTTCAGTTGGATAACTTGAACTTTTTTTTTTTTTTTTTAATATGATGATGGCAGTGTCCCAGTAAGGCAAACCTCAGGGTACAAACCCTTGTCAAGCCTTTACTGGTGCTATATTTGTGATGTTCCACTAGCTAAGACCCAGCACTTGGGCAAGCCCAGGGTCAATGGGGGAACAGGTGTAGAGATTGGAAGATGTAAATCATGGCAGCCATGACAATAACAATCCCCATGGTGTGCAATGCAGTTGCTGTTTCTGGTCCAGTCAGTAAAAGTGAGGGCTGTGGGTTTATAAAGCTGGGTTCAGTCTGGTCCTGACCTAAACTAGACGCATCTTTGATCCTCGAGTTTCAGTTTCCCTGCCAGGTAAAGGGACATCATCACTCGGGCTCTTCTTGCATTTATAACATTTTTCACACAATGTTTCTGAAAGATTTATGTAAATATAAAACCTCATAAGAAAGGTTCAAATTTCTAAGAATTACTAAATATTTTACAGGTAATACAAAAGCACAGATATCAAGTTCTGGACTTGTAGGAGCTGATGGAAGCTGGGCTATGTACAGAGAATAGTTGTAGCAACAAAACCTATAAGTGGGATTTCATAACTATTTTATGAGTTTCACATAGACAGTGAATACTGTAGAGTTTTGTGGAAGGAATGCCCTTCTTGGGAAAATCGGAGTACATTAAATAAAAATTATAGGCAAAGAGAGCCAAAAGAAAGATGGATAGAATAAAGACAAATTTATTTAATTACAAAAATAATACATTTTCTTATACAAAAATTAGAGGGAAAAAATATACACAAAAGACCCTTCACTTTTTTCATGATTATATACCTGTACACATATATTTTTAAATGTATTTTTGAACATTGTTTTTAATAACAATATATTGTAAAAATTTCCTATAAAATTTAATAATTTTATTCCTTTCCACTTGGCAGCACCTGTGGGTAGGGTGCCAGCCACATACACCCAGGCTGGTGGGTTCGAATCTGGCCCAGGCCAGCTAAACAACAATGACAACTGCAACAAAAAATAGCCAGGTGTTTATGCAGGCACCTGTAGTCCCAGCTACTTGGTGGGGCTGAGAGGAGAGAATTTCTTAAGCCCAAGAGTTTGAGGTTGCTGTGAGCTGTGACGCCACAGCTCTCTACCAAGGGTGACAAAGTGAGACTATCTCAAAAAAAAAATTCCTTTCCACTTAAATGATCGTGTTTCATTCCAACTAATGTTATGTACCATAAATAATTTAACTGTCTATTGATAAAAATTTAAGTTATTTATTTTTTGTTTTCAACAATATTATAATAAAAATTATTTCAGGAAAGTCTTTTCTGATGGTTTTCTAAAGATAAATTTCTCAAGGTGAAATGATTTAATCAAAGAGTATATAGGTCTGTATTTCAAATTTTTTAGTATAATGCACATACAGCCAAATTACATAGTAGGAAAGTTAAACCATTCAATGATTTTGTTACTGTAAGATTCAGATCTTTCTGATTTCTCACCAACACGGGGATTACAACTGGGGGCTTTCTTTTTAGTTCCAGGTTAAAAAAACTGGTTCATAATTTTAACTTGCACCTCTTTAATTAAAAAAAAAACAACTGACTTTTTCCTATATGTTTATTAGAATTCGTTTATCTTCTATGAATTCGTTGTTCCAAAGCCTTTGTTCCTTTTCCTTATTGCTGCTAACTTTTCCTAAGACATCTAAAAGCTGTTTGTATGCATGTATTAAAACCAACAACCAGTGGTGCTGGGAAAACTGGATAGCTACAAGCAAAAAAATGAAACAGGACCCCCATCTCATACCACATACAAAATTTTTTCAAGATGGATTAAAGACTCAAAAGTAAGATGAGAAACCATAACGTTTCTGGAAAAACCTTAGGAAAAACTCTTCTAGACATCAGCCTAGGCTAAGACCTCAAAGGCAAATAAAGCACAACAAAAATAAGTAAATGACAATTAAATTAAAAAGCTTCTGCACAGCAATCAACAGAGTGAATAGATAACCTACAAAATGGGAGAAATTATTCATAAAGTATACATCTGACAAGGTGTTAATATCTAGAATCTACAAAGAACTCAAACAAAACAGCAAGAGAAAAAACAACCCCATTAAAAAGTGGGCAAAGATATGAATGAAGTTTTTTCAAAAGAAGATATACAAATGGCCAACAGACCCGTGAGCAAATGCTCAGCATCCCTAATAAACAGGGAAATGCAAATTAAAACCACACTGAGATACCACCTTACACCTAGTAGAATGGCCATTATTAAAAAAATCAAAAAACAATAGACATTGAGCAATAAAAAGAAATGAGCTGATAATGCAACAAAATGGACGTATCTTGCCAGCATTATGCTAAGTGAAATAGATGAGTCACAAAAGAAGGTATGTTGTACGATTCCATGTCAACGTCATGTCCAGAAGAGACAAATTCATAGCACTGAAAGTAGACTGGTGATTGCCTTAGACCAGGAGGGACAGGAGGACGAAATGAGGTCAGAGTACACAGAGTTTCTTTGTGGGGTGCGGAAACATTTAAAATGGTGGCAGCCAATGCACTTCCCTGTAACCAACCTAAAAGCCCCCGAACTAAATACTTCAAATGGGTGAATTTCATGGCATAGAATTTACTAATCTCGATAAAGCTATTAAACAAAAACCAAAAACAAACAAACAAAAAACCACCAATAACCATTTGTCTGATATATATCACAATATTCTTTAGTTTCTTTTCTGATCTTTCCTTTTGCATAGTGATTTTTCTCATGTTTATATGTGATGTTTCTTTATGTTCTTTCTCTTTACGGTTTTTGCTTCAGATGACGTGCACCAAACTTTTTTTGAAAAGTATTATCAAAAATTCACCTTTATGGGTGGTGCCTGTGGCTCAAATGAGTAGGGCGTTGGCCCCACATGCCAGAGGTGGCGGGTTCAAACCCAGCCCTGGCCAAAAACTGCAAAACGCAAAAAAAATTACCTTCATTTCCTTCTCAAAATTCTATTGTTACATGTTTTTATATTTAATGTTTTGCCCATTTAGAATTTATTTCAGTGTGGTGCATCCTGTGTGTGTGTGTTTTAGCAACAGGACCTGTGTGTGGCCCACACATGCAAATGTTAGTGGATTGAACCAGCAACATGTATTGAACACTTTAAGAATGAAATAGAATTAATATAGTCAGAGAGACAGCATAGACCATATACTCACAGGTAACCCAGTAAGAATACATGTGTGGGTAGGTACATTGCAAAACAAATTTAGTGTAAACTGACCCATTCCTATAAGCGAATTTAGAAAACAAGTGGGAAATGGGTGATGAAAGGCTTTGAATGACTAATAAGTGTAAGATAAACTTGGAAGGTATGATCTGAAGGCTTTGAAGGTTGGGATGCAGATTCCACACATTGCCAAAAAGGGGCTAGGAAGGGTTGTGGACACTCAGCTGTGTGGGCTGCAGAGACTCCACTGACGTTGAGACAAAATCTTTGTCTCCTGCTTGTAGAAGACACTTTCCAAGAGGCACTATGGCCCTGCAAACTCTATTCCTAGTCCCTCTCCCATCATGCGGCTGCCGCCATGGTGCGTAAATGCTCCTGGGCACTGGACCCTGCATGCTCTATCTGTGTCCAGGTGTCCCCTCTTTCCTGGGGAGCAGTTGAGAGTGTTTTCTCCTCAGCCTGTCACCCTGCCTACTGCCCTTACCCTCTATGACAAGGTGCTTCTCCATTTTTCCCAACAGCAGGGGTGATGGCAGGATCTAGTGCTCTGGCCTAGTTCTCTTTCGGGAGCTCACCAGGACACATGTCCCTATGTCCTTCAGTGAGGATCTAGAATATTTTTATGGAGGATTAGAACTCAAGAATGCTGGTTTTCTCTCTTTGCACAAGGAAAGGCTAGAAATTATAGGATGCTGCACATACGGATTAAGAACTGTACAGCCTAGTTGATGAGATGTTGGTCTCTGGAGTCAGTTAAATGAGACTGGGTTTAAGTACCATCTTAGTCACGTGCTTGCTGCATGACCTTGAGCTGGTTACTCAAACTCCCCTGAACCTCACTTTCCTCATTTATTCAATGATACTAAAAGGACCTACCCAAGGCGGACAGTGCTCTGCTGAGAGCTCCCTCTCCTTATCCCTGGCTAAAAGAATCATACCTCATCCAAGTATTGAGTAATACGGTGTTCTGGGTAGATTAGATAGATTCCTCCCTTAGTGTCAGGGGAGGAAACTGGATAGGACTAAGTAAAATGTAGCGATCCCTTTACACCTGGGAGTTGGGCACATAATTTCATTCTGCTTAATGGGACCTGAGAGAATTGAGGCTTCTGGGAATCATGTTTCTTTGTGAAAAAGAAATAAGGTGTATCTAAAAGAATTTCTCTTTCCTCTCTCCCTGCTTGTTTTGGAGGTGTTTTCTGAAGATGGGATACTTGAGACTGTAGCTCCTGTCTTGCCAACAGCTACACAGAGAAACACATTTAAAAGCCTGATATTATTGTATAAGTTTACTATTAACCTTGGACCTGCCTCATTCAGAAGTTTGTTTTCATAACATAATAAAAAACCCTTTGTACTTAAAAGTCCTTCTGGTATTATTATTGTTATTACTACTGCCACCACTACTATTATTACAATATATTGATGATTTGGTGACTATCAGGCGCTATGCTTAATGTGCGAGAATACCAGAAACTGAAGCATTACACAGAGCACAGGAAGATGTACGGACAGGCCTGCACAAAACTATTTCTAATAAGTGGAATTAAAATTTCCAGACAACCATAACTTGGTTGAGGAGATAGCCTTATCTTCAACATCAAAGAATAAAGATTCTTTTTGGTTTAAGTCATGGTCCTTAAGTGTCAGCACCAGCCCTGCCTGCAGACTTGAACCCACTGGAAAGCCAGAGTTAACAGCAGTAGAGAGAAATAAGTTATAACATAGCATTCAAGGGACGGTATCTAGCCTGACAATTTATCAAGTTTTTAAGAAAGATCTGTTCAAGATTCTTGATACTTAGCTATTTTAGGATCAAAAGGTTAAGATTATCCATCACACCACGTTTCAGAAAAAAAAAAAAATTAATGTACTTTCTACAAAGAGATATTAATGACCCACAAACTTCCATAGAAAATAGGCTATTGGTGAGAAGGTGGGGTCAGTGGAGCTAATTTGTTTCTGAATTATTTTGAAAGGAGATCTGTATTGAAACTCCTTAAGAGGACCAAAAAAAAAGAAAGAAAGAAAGAAAGAAATATAACTTTTGAGCAAATTCTTAGTAGGCATGCTTTAGGAGCGGAGATCGCTAAGTTGGTGGGTAGGTGTTATTCAAGTCTGCAGGCAGCCGCCTGACTAGGGAAACGGGTGAACCCTCATCCTCACGCAGACCCTCACACTCCGTCATGGACACTTTCTGAAACATTACCAGATTGTCCATCCCACCACTCACCAAATTTCATTGGATCTGTTCCTGACTGCCTCTCTTAGACCCACTGTACTTCTTCATCTTCACCACCAGTTCTTGCGTTTTCAGTGCCATTAAGTTTTCCTGGTTGAATTACTTCTGTCAGCTTCCTGGGCACAAGCTACTTCTCAGCACATTTGTACCTACTGCAAATGGCCACAATTCTCTTGCGCTCACCTGTTACTGCAGTGAATTCAGTTTTTGACACTCAAGTTCATCAGTGGTTTCCACTAAGTATCAAGTTGATTTCTTTTCAGAGAAGATTGCTGAGTCCTCCCTGTTAGGATAACTGCTAAATTATTTCTTTTCAGAGAAGACTGTTGAATAAACAGTCCCTGCTAGATAACTTCCCCATTAGTATCCGAGCCACTGTCATCTAGGTTGGAGAGACAGACAGAATTTATTTTGTGTTAGAACTCTGCTCTTCACCTCTTTTTTGAAAGCTTCATAAAGGCCACTGATGAATTTTAGCAAGATCTGTTGATTTTTATATTTGAGATATTATTCTCGTTTGAGAAAGAGTGAACTTCGGAACAAGAGGAGGCAGTAAGCAATGTAAGAGAGGATGCAGATTCAGACAAGAGACATGAGTGGTGCTGAGAGACAGCTGGGAGACAGACTAAGCAGTGTTTGTCGATGGATTAGATGTGGAGGTAAGAGAAAGAGAGGAAAGGATGTTGAAGAGGTGGTTCCATGGCTCTGTCAGGTAGTGAGGTGAGAACCAGCAGAAGATGGGCAGGTTTCCGTGTACGACTACTCAATAGCTCTGTTTGAAAGCGTGTTCAGACCCTCCACTGGAGGTGCCCCAAAGCAAGTTTTACTTATGAGCTCTCACTCAGGAGACAGGTGTGAGAGGCCTTGTGAATAATTCCTTCTTCACCCTTCTTCTTTACCCAAACATAGAGATGAAAAAATTGCAGCCAGAAAGGCTACCTACCTGAGCTTTGATCACAGAGTCACTGAGCAGTGGAGCTGGGTGGAAGCCCATGGCAGTCTCAAGCTGGAGCGCTCTCACTGGCTCTAAGTGCTGATGACGTGCTCGGCACCATCCTGGGCACAGAAGAAGACAGGAAAAATATAACACATGGCTCTTTTTCTTTAGAAGTTTACAGTCTAGAACATCCTACTTCTAGTATTAGGGCTTCAAAAGGTAGAAATAAATCTAAATGTCAACAGAAAAATTGTTTTATCAGCAGGTTATGGAATATTAGGAGAAATTACCTAGCTTATAGGCTATGTGTGAAAATTTGGAATTGATGAAGAAGTTAGAATGATTGCTTTACAAAATAATTGCTCAGCGTCAAAACCCAACAATAGCCAGGATTCTTAAAATATTTCATACATTTTAGATTTAACTTCTGATTCACCACAATTTAATCCAGTGGGAATATGTGGTGTTAATAAATGTTAGCTAATAGTTTAAAAGTCTTATTTTTACTTTATAAAAGACACTTGTAACAGCTCCTTAGCAGATGTCTTGGGGACCAGGGTAATCAAATTTAGTCATAAAAAGGAGGAAGAGCTAGCTCAGTAGAAGTCCATGTGAAAAATGATGTGAATGTTTGTTGATCACAGTCAGACTAGGAAAGCTTTTTAGAATAAAACAAATAATTTTTAAAATACGTAAATAAATAATTCCTGCAAACATCAGTAGCTCAACACTAACAAGCTAATTTGCTGGTCAAGTGAATTTTCCATTTTGTAGACCTTCAAAGTGGCCACAAGAGTAGAAGAAAGGGAGGAAGAGAGCATGGTGGCTTCTAACTGCCTTAGCCAGGAAGGGACACATGTCACTTGTCACTTTGGTTCAGAATCCTTTAGACAATATGAGTTGCAAGCCCCCAACCTAACCACCAGAGAGGTGAAAAATGCAAGGAAGCACGTGGAATCTTTGGGGAGTTTGGCCATGGGGGACGAGTCAACCAGGTGACACATGGGTCTGAATGCTGAAGTAGTAGAAAGGAAGACAGAATTTTGGGGGCAGGGGGAGCAAGATGGCTGAACCTACACCCACCAGTGTGACGGCTTCCCCCTTTCATCAAAAGAGTTCGCGAGGGCAAAGAAGTCTATCAGTGAAGCTTCTCTCACTAGAAAGTTTAAATGGAGAGATACTTGGCTTGGGGACCGGAGCACTTGGGGAGGAAGTGTAACTCTGCATTATTAATTGAGCAGGAAGCACAGTTACTCTATCTCACTCCAGAAATAGCCAGCAGATTCCATGTAGCTGAAAAAAGGAAACATCTCCTGGCAAATGGGAGTGTGTGTCCAGAAATACAGTGAGCTTACCATAGTGGAAATCATTCAACTGGGCATCAGTAAAATTGTGAGTGAATTTCTGCACTAAATAAATGACTTCTGAGTAGTGGTAAGTCTAGGATTCTCTGAGTCCATTTTTTACTGTTGTCTTTGATAACATGCTCAATTCTCTTTGGATTTGAAAATATGAAGATGGGGTTTGAAGATGGAAAGGAATAGTGACATTTAACTTTCCCTGTAACTTTGCTTTGTTTCCTCTCTCAATGTTGCAGTTACTTCACATAGACAACTGGAAGTTTGCTCCGTGTACAGTTTTGTATTTGTCTGCTACAAATGTTGACATATAATGACACAGAACTCTGCTCATTTGCCTTACTCAAGCCCAAGTCAACATTGATGTTTTTTGTTTGTGCAAAATATCCTTGAGTATGTTTTTAAAATGTGCATGACATAACAAAGGAAACTGCACGAGATGAGGCTCAGTGTTCCTTCTGTAAAATAAGAAATTGTATTTTCTTCTGAGCTCTGTTTTTGATGCTGAAAATTTATTGCTGTTGTGAGAAAAGCTCGATTGTTTCATTAAATTTCAATCATTGAAATGCCTAACTGTCTGTCTTTGTGGGATCTCCTCCTTCCCATCTGTGTCAGAGTAGGAAGTATCCTCCAAGTCAATGCCTTCCACCTGGATTTTGATCTTATTTCTTCCTGCTCCTTGCTATTTTACTTCATGCCTTTCTTTCTTAAATTTTTACTATCTTTTATCTGGCTCCTTCCCTTTCATGAGGCAAAAGACCAATTTCTACCACCTTATCTAAAATAAAAACTAAACATCTTCTTTCAACTCTGCAATTCCCTGGGGGACCCCTTTTTTCTCCAACGAGCTCCAGCCAACGGTTTACCTTTAGCTCAAAACATTCTCTAATCCCACCTTCCCTCTTGATCTACCCAGAAGGCACTACTCTGTCCATCTGAGCCACATTAATTCAGATTCCAATAGGGTAACTTCTACGTGATCACAGCAACCTTCTTTCTGGTCTGATAGTGGCCAAATTCTGGTGAGTCGGATACATTAGTTACATGTTTGTCAGATTAAATGTGCAATTGATTCCGCCATTCTTCTGACTAGAACTCTATACTGTCTACCCAAGAGACTACTGTAAAAACATGTGTATCTAGCATGTATTTGAAGACTTAACTGTCTTCTCCAGACTCCTCTTTAACTCCTGACCAAAAAGGGCCCAGTATAAAAGCCAACCTTGACAATTTGCCATTTCCAGAACACACTTTACACTTCCTTTTTCCTGATAATTTTCTTTTCTTTCCTTGTTTACTTTCTTCTTTTTATTGATTTTTATTACAGTTCACAAAAATAGTATATATTTAAAGTGTACAAGTTGATATTTTGATCCATGTGTACACATTGTGAAATCGATCAAGCTAATTAATATTTTTATCACCTCAGATGCTTATCATTATTATTGTGAGAACATCTAACATCTCTTTTCTTAGCTATTTTCAAATATAAAATACATTACTATTACGTAAGGTCATTATGTTGTACAATGGATCTCTAAAATTTATTCCTCCTAACTTAAACTTTGTACAACTCTCCATTCCCACTTCCCTCCCCAAGCCTATGTAACCACCATTTGACTCTTTTCTTCTATAAGGTCAACATTTTTAGATTTCACACGTAAGTGACATCCTGCAGTATTTACCTTTCTGTGCCTGGTTTATTTCACTCAGCGCAGCCCCAGTGTCTGCAGGTTCATCCAGGTTGTTGTAAATGGCAGAATTTTCTTCTTTTTAAATGCCAAATAACATTCAATTGTGTGTATATACCACATTTTCTTTATCCATTTCTGTATCTTTGCTACTGTGATCAATGCTGTAATGAACATGGAATGTAGATATTACTCAGTTCATCTGGAGATACACTCAGAAATTGGACTGTTAGATCAAATAGCAATTCTACTTTTAATTTTTTGAGAACACCATACTGTTTTCTATAATGGCTATATTAATTTTATTAATTTACCTTACCACTAACAGTTTATAATCATTTTTTTTTCTACATGTTCCCCAACTCTTGTTATCTTTTGTCTTTTTGATAAAAGCCATACTAACAGGTATAGGTAGTATCTCATTATGGTTTAATTTACATTTCTCTGATGATCAGTGACATTGAACATCTTTTGAGACATGTCTGTTCTGATCCTTTTTCTATTCTTTTTTTTTTTGCAGTTTTTGGCCAGGGCTGGGTCTGAACCCGCCACCTCTGGCATATGGGGCCGGCGCCCTACCCATTTGAGCCACAGGTGCCGCCCACCTTTTTCTATTTTTTAATTAGGGTTATTTATTTCCTTGCTATTAAGTTGAGTTCCTTGTATCTTTGAGATATTAACCCAATCACATTTCCTGTTCAAATTGTACTGACCTTATGAAGACTTTTTCAGAAACAGTTGCAACTCTCTCTGAATGTGTACATTATTTTGTTTGTAATCAAACATCTTGCATACTATTTATTTAAGCCTCATACTCCTTAAAGGAAGGAATTGTGTTTATTTACTTTTAAATACTCAAATCTCCTAGCACAGGATATTGTGATTAGTAAACTAACAAAAATAATTGCTGTGTGAAGAGGATATCATACCTCTATTTTTAGTATAGCTGGGAAAAATCTAGATATTTAAATTTGGTTTTGGTGCTGTTCTTCTGTTATTTGGTGTATGGCCTCCTATTTTTGGATCAGTTAAATTTGTATTCTTTTTTTCCCCTCTGGCAATAAGGTAGCTATTATTATTTTGTGTTGTTGCTAATGTTGTTACAGTTAATAGTCTATAGGAATGTTTATAATCTCATGAGTTAGTTGGTGAAAGAGAGCTTCTGAGTGACTCCAGGATTCTGAGATAGTATCTGAAGCTTTTTGTCATTTTATTACTGATGTTTGTTACAACTTTCATTTTCCTGAATGTCAGCCCTTGGTTAGTCCTTTAACCTGCAGTTCTACAGGCTACATTATTTCTTCATGTGATATGTAGTGGATTGTTGAGTTTTAGCTCTGGGTTTTGAAATCTGAGAGTTGAGTCAAAACTGTAATTTTTATACCTCCCTGGTAATCTCATAATGGTTGGATTTTTAATATTAATTAAAAGAATCCAAAACAATTCTCAGAAATTTGTTTAAGACAGTTAAGCCCCAAACAACAAAAGCTCCAGACTTCTGTTTTCAATAAATCTGAATTTTTCTGAAACTAAATATTTCGGGGTTTTTTCCCCAACTGGATCAGCCCTCTTTGCCATCTCCTATCAATTGGAAGCTTTTCCTTTCTCAAAGGAGATTTCTAAGGATTTAAAGATATATAATAACCATTCTCTGAATTAATTGTTTCACATGTCTGAGAAGAAATTTGTGGGTAAATATTTTTATTGTTTCTCCTTCAAAATGGGAGAAACAATGAGATCATAAATCTATTGCATCAGCAAAAACAAATTAGATAATATAACTAAATTTATCGAAGTAGCATGAATCCTGCACAGAGCAGGCACCAGGTAATATTTCTTAAATTTATTCATTCAAAAATATTAATTCTACCAGCCACAATATTCAATGCCTTCTTCCATCCTTTCATTCTTAAAGATTTCACTCTTTACTGACTGAAGACAGGTAGCCAAAAGGTGATCATTCACAACAGTCTTTATAATAGAATTTATAATGTGAATACGTAAGGACGAGAATAACTAACTTTACTTTCTACTTCACAGAGAAGTGGAAAAATGAGTTAAATTTTAAATGATAAATAGGAGTATAAAGTTTGGAAAAGGAAGGGATCTAAGGTAGTTCTAGCAGAAAATAAAGCACCCTGGGGCCTGAAGTTGTGAAGATATATGATACATTTGTTTAATTCATTCAATATAAAGATTAATTTATACACTGTGATTAAGAGCTTTGGGCACTTATTTTATTCCTTTTTTAGAGGAAAAGGAGTTTGCAAATGAGACAGAAAAAGAAGTGGCTGGAGAGGAAAAGGGAAAATGAGGAGAGTAAGCTGTGGTGGGAAAAAAGGGCTTCTTCCATTCAGAGAAACATGTGGTTGGAAATTGGCCTGTGTACAAAACAGTGGCTGAGAAAGGCCATGGGAGGCAGGAGTCTTGGAAGATAAATGAAAGCAGTTTAGATTTTAGGTCCTATCAATGGTTCTTAGCCAGGGTGGGCACTATAATTATCTGTGGAGCAATTTATGTATTTATTGTTTGTTTGTTTGTTTGTTTGTTTGAGACAGAGTCACACTATGTTGTCCTTGGTAGAGTGCTGTGGCATCACAGTTCACAGCAACCTCAAACTCTTGGGCTTAAGCGATTTTCTTGCCTCAGCCTCCCAAGTAGCTGAGATGACAGGCACCCACCACAATGCCCGGCTATTTTGTTGTTGTTGCTGTCATTGTTGTTTAGCAGGCCTGGGCTGGGTTCGAGGCCCCCAACCCCGGTTCATGTGGCCAGCGCTGTACCCACCAAGCTATGGGCACTGAGCCTGGAGCTTTTAAACAATGTGCTCTGATTCAGAGTTGATGGCTCCAGCTAGGGCGTCTATACTTTTAAAAATCCCCAGAAATGATTCTGTCTTGTACCCCAAGGGAAGTATTAAGGAGCCATTGCCTGGGTTTGGAACGTGAGAAGTAGGATCACAGCTGCATTTGCAGAGGACCACTCTTGACCATCCATAGCTGATTCTCAACCTTGGCACAGGGAACCTCCTGGAGACTTTTCAAACACACTGCACCCAGGATGCATCACTCCAGACCAATACAAGGAGCAGCTCCTCTCCTGGAACCTAAGTGTCTGCATATTTTAAAAGTTTCTCAGGTGATTTTAGCATTGAGAACCAATAGCCTAGAACAAATGAAACCAGTAGAGCTGATTAATGACAGAGAAGTCCTTGCCTCCTGATAAACATGTTCAAGGAGCATTCGTGTAAGATGGGGATTCTCCTGGAGAATTCTACCATAGGGAAGTCCCGTTGCCTCCTTTAACTTCCAGATGGCAGTACCTGAGATTCCTGTCCCTTTTGCCCGTTTTTTTCCAGTATGCAGAAGTAATGCTCTTCCTCCCAGACACACCAGCTAGAGAAGGAGAAAAAGGATCTGAGATAGATTCTAATAAATTAAAAATGAAATGCACAGTAAAGTAATAGCTTTATCTTTTTTAAAGTTAGGAAATCTGGGCATGGGTGTTTAATGTAGAAGAAATAACATGTATTTCATGTCTGTAATGTTCCATTAAGGATAGAACAAGTCCAGGGGATTAGGATACAAAGAGTGTGATTGGTGCACATGACAGGATTCCTTCCACATGACTTCCTGCTTATTTTTCTGGGGCTGGAGGCTTTTTATAGGGTTCTGTCAGCTACATATGTGACCTGACCCTTACCTGCTCCCCAGCCCCTGCCCACTTGGTTGGGACAACTGGGATTGTGCACTTGAAAAGATAGCAGGTGTTCTAGAAAATGTAGGCTGTGAAAAGTGGGTTTCCAAGAACTTTCCTTTTCCGGGTGGTGTTACACTAAGTCTGTTTCAGGAAGATAGAAATCAGTGGTACTAGGAAAGCAGTTATCAAGTTATCTCTCTCTCCTCTGCTATCTTTGATTAGGAGGAAAGATTCAAAGAAGGATTCAAGATGTCCTGAAGTAATAAGCGGTGGTGAAATCTAGGTGCATGGTGAACACTAAGGACAACCAGCAGGACAGGATGTCACCATTGTTGAAAGGAATGTTACAGTAGGCTCCCCACCAGGGCAATCCTTTTTCCTCCATGTGGTGTTATTCCAGAGAACAGACAACAATCTTTGTCCTGCCAGAGGGAAGCCTCTAGTTCTTGCTGGACTATGTGGTAGATTCTGTTTCCAGTGATGGCTATACCGACACCATCCATCCCACATTCTCTCTTTTTCCAATACATTATTTTGAAATCATTCTAGATTTACCTGAAGCTGAGCAAATATTACAAAGAAAACCAGATAACAATTACCCAGTTACCCTGAACGACATCGCAAAAAATTCCACTTTACTACCACGATCATAATATTGACACTTACTGTTGAGTTCTGGCATCACAAGGACCCCTCACGTTGCCATAGTAAAATCCCACCAACTCCCTGTGCACCAGCTTGACCTCGCAAGCACTCAACTTTCCACCTTTTCTATAATTTTGTCATTTCAAGAATGTTATGTTACTAGAGCCATGCAGTGTGAAACCTTTTGTATTGGCTGTTTTTCGTTTACTATAATTCCCTGGAGTGTCATCCAAGTATGATAGTTGCATGTATCAAGAGTTGGTATCCATGTTGTCATGGTATAGACATGGCAGTTTATTTAACCAGTCTCTTGTTACATGCCATATGACTGGAGCTTCTGTGAACATTTGCGTATAAGTTTTGTGTGAACACAAATATTTATTTCTTTGGAATCAATATTGAAGAATGTAATTGTTAGGTTGTAGGGTAATTAAATTGTTTTATAAGAAATTGCTAAACTGGTTACTAAAGTGATGATACCACTTTACATTCTCACAAGCAATTTGCGAGCGATCCAGTTTCTTTGCAACCTCATCAATATTTGGTATTATCACTAGTTTTTATTTTAGCCATTTTGATAGGTATATAGTGATATCTCATTGTGATTTCAATTTGCAATTCCCTAATGTCTAATGCTGTTGAAGTTATTTTTATTGGTTATTTCCATTTGTATATCTTCTTTTAATTATTACTAATCAAATATTATCTACCAATTAAATGTTCACACTCAACTGCTTTCTCCAATATTATGTGAAGTATAGTTTCAATTTATCCATGTGCGATTGCAAGTAAATAATGTTAAGGCCAAAATTACAAAATTGGTAGTTTGTTCCCTTGCTATGTGGCTCTGTCTGTTACCATTTGTAAGGCTTGACTGAATATGTAGAGAGAGAGAGAAAGTAAAATAGTCAAAGGTAACTCTGAACTGTCTACTCTAGTTTCTGCCAAAACAGGTGACAACAATGACAAAGGCATTAATTTAAAAAATGTATTATTTTTACACTAATAAAAACGTTAGTATCTTATACACTACCTGAAATAATAAGTAAGATGTATTCTAAATCAAGGACTAGAAATCAATTTTGTAGCATGCAAGATTATTACGTATTTACTGGTAAAAAATAAAATTTTTAGCATGGAAGATTATTTACATATTTATGAGAAAAAAGCAAATAAAGTGATAGATTTATATGGGAAATGAAAGCGGACATTATAACTCAACAATGAGATCATCTCTCTCACTAGGATAAAGGTGGTTTTTGATCTGAGCAATTACTATCTTCATGTGATTCCCAAGTACAAAGAAGTACTGTTCAGTTGTACACAACTTATGACCCAAGTATGATCTAACAGAGCATGTAAGACTCTGCTCAAAACATATTGAATACATTTAGTATTAGGTAGTATAACTTAATTATTGTATTTCTTATTCATTATATCATTGTTATAGCTGTAATTTTCAATCCAATGACATAATGATTATCATTTTTATGTATTTATACGTTGAGCTGGTGATATAAAATAGTAAAGGAGATATTAAATGTTTCTGAATGGAAACAAATAAACGAGTAAACAATGCATAGCTGTCCTTTATTTATCCTTCAGAGGACCTGACATAGGAAGAGAATTGAAGCAAAGAGGACAATCCATGGATATGGATTAGATTTGGAGTTGGATATGGCCCGGGAAGTCAGCTCATCTTCAATCTGGACTTAAATAAGAATGTCCCAGGCGGTGCCTGTGGCTCAGTGGGTAGGGTGCCAGCCCCATATATTGAGGGTGGCAAATTCGAACCCGGCCCTGGCCAGCTGAAACAGCACTGGCAACTGCAACAAAAAATAGCTGGGCATTGTGGTGGGCACCTGTAGTCCCAGCTACTTGGGAGCCTGAGGCAAAAGAATCACTTAAGCTCAAGAGTTGGATGCTGCTGTGAGCTGTGATGCCATGGCACTGTACTGAGGGTGACAGATTGAGACTCTGTCTCAAAAAAAAAGGAATGTTCCATCAATTTTGCTTATTCATAGAAATAATCTTTCATTCTAGTAGATAGTTAACATGGAGAACAGAGGAACAAATGATATAAAAATAAAATGACCAACCTCAGTTTCTGAAAATCATACATGTGTCTTATTTAAACCCTTTCAGGCACTATAAAATTCATAGTGCCATAGACAAAGACCAATATGCATAAAATTTAAATCATGGAGCTCTAGGTCACTGTTTTGCCATTCCCATGAACAATAAAATCATAGTGTGTATTTTTAAGAATAAGTACATAATGAGATTTGAAATCATCATAATAAAACCTTTCTATGTGGCTCGGTACCCATTGCTCAGTGGTTAGGGCGCTGGCCACATGCACCAGGGCTGGTGGGTTAGAATCTGACCCAGGCCTGTTAAACAAAAATTAGCCAGGCATTGTGGTGGGCGCCTGTAGTCCCAGCTACTCAGGAGGCTGAGGCAAGAGAATCGCTTGAGCCCAAGTGTTTGAGGTTGCTGTGAGCTCTGATACCACAGCATTCTACCAAGGGCAACAAAGTGAGACTGTTTAAAAATAAATAAATAAATAAAAATAAAAAACAAACAAACCTATCTAGGTAAAAGCCACTAACTTATTGACATCAGAAACGTGCCACCCACAGCTTAAAATAAAATTGATGCGCCTTCTAAAACCCATCACTTTCCTATCTCATTCATATACCTCTTTGAAATGGAGGGTTTATTCCACATGTTACCCTGTCCTCTTGTCTCCTGTCTACTTTGTCTCTAATGCTCTGGGTTCAGCCTCTTCTCCAGCAGGCACTTGTCCTGGGGTGGCAGATGGCCTAAGGATGAAAACTCTGCTGAGGCTGTTCTGGGCCTGAGTGGTTCAGCAGTTACATTTCAGGCAACATTTTCAGGCTTGATTATCCTCATTCTTAAATCACATGTGATCTTTGATTTACAAACCCATGACTTTTTACTTCCTATAAAAGTGGGAGTTTCAGTACAACTAACCCCCCCCCCAAAAAAAAAAAAAAAAAAACATAGAAGACACTGTGAAGGAAGACCCTGAGTGAAAATCCTTTGGTCATTATCAAATTAACTACAAATTCCCACTTAATCTTGAAAAAACATCAATAACCAGTTGGGTTGGGCGGATCAATCTTCTAGTCCTACAGTGACACCTGTGTCCACGCAGGCACCAAGTCCTCCATGGATGTGGTTACCAAACTGAACTGAGCACCCTGAGTCTAGGGAGAAATAGAGTGATTATTTTTTTAAAAAAACATATAACTCCTGCTTTCAAGGAATTGGCTGCATAGTTGGGAAGCAGAGATGATGTCAAAACAGTAGATACTGTGGCAGAGTAAAGACAAGTGAGCAAGATGCGGTGGCTACGCCTGGAAGGCTAGCATTCTGGGAGGTCGAGGCGGGAGGAGCACTTGAGCTCAGGAGCTAAAGCAAGACCCCGGCTCTACTAAAAATAGAAAACTAGTTGGCTGTTGTGGCAGGTGCATGTAGTCCCAGCTACTCAGGAGACTGAAGCAGGAGGATCACTTGAACCCAGGAGTTTGAGGCTGTTATGAGCTAGGCTGGTGATCCAGCCCAAACAACAGAGTAAAACTCCCTCTAAAAAAAAAAAAAAAAAAAAAAAAGACAGATGGTGTCAGGTCACAGGGAACCTGAAGGACAACACTTCCCCTCAACAATTTGCCAATCAGGCAGAAGTTATTGACTCTATTACTGACTCTTCATAGACCTGGTTAAATTTCTTCTTGCCCTAGCTTGTAAAATACGCTTTCAATAAGCGGAATGGAAATTGAAGGAGGAAAAAAATTCATGAGGCTAGATGGGTTTCTTAATATGGTAAGGATTTCAGAGTGAAAATGATTGGCTCCTGGAAATCTTTCCTCTACCTCTGAACCAGCCTGCACCCTCGAGGCACAGTTGCCACTTTGAGGAGAGCAATCCATTTTAAGTACCCAGTTTTCTTTTGTTCTCTGCCTGGGGGCTATTTCTCCTGTCATAGGAGCTCCCTCAGCCCATGGATGGGGCTATCAGGCTATCAGGAAGTGCCTATAGTTTATTCCTACAGGGTAACCCTGCAATTCCCTAGCTTGCTTGCCCCACTTCTGACACAGAAGTTCCTTAGAAGGTCCCCAGAATAGAGAGAGATGGTGTAATAGACATAATAATGGCTCTAAACAAATCCGTGCCCTAATTCTCCCATAATCTGTGTATATACACATATCATCTTATATGGCATAAGAGTCTTGCAGATGTGTTTAAGCTAAGGATTTTGAGATGGGAGTTCTCTTGAATTATTGAGGTGGGCCCAATCTTATCACAAGGGTTTTCGTAAGGGAAAAGGGGAGGAAGGAAAGAGTCAGAAAGGGGTTTGAAGATGTTACATAGCCAGCTTTGAAGATGAAAGAAGGGGCCCATGAGGCAAGGTATGCAGGCTGAAAAAGGCAAGAGAAAGATTCTCCTCCAGAGAAAAGAAATGAAGCAAATGTAGTGCACTGACCCCTTGATTTTCTATGCTCTAGTTATTTAATACCTAAGTTATTAACATAATTGGTCTTCTTGTTCACAGTTTCTCTCTGTTTCAATCCAGCCTGCACTGAATCAGCAGGCTATTTCTTCTGAAGGATACTGCAGAAACTCTCAATGGCTCTTGTGACACTGATATCACTTAATAGGGATGACTTTATCAGATATTCAGGCTCTGGAGGCTTCTTTGTAAATCTAGAGATTCATAAGCTTTAACATGTAAAAATGCTTAGGCTTTCTCTCTTTTTAAAGGCTGAATAATATTCCATTGCATAGTATGCCACATTTTCAACAATGTGGGTGAATCTGGAGGACAATATCCTTTATGAACTAAGCCAGACACAGGAAAAATACTGCCTGGTACTACTTATATGATGAAACTAAAATGGCCAAACTCAAAGAATCAGAGAATGGAATGGTGGTTTTGAGAAGCAGGGGAAAGGATGAGATTGGAGATATTAGTCCAAGGGTACAAAGTTTTGATTGTTCAAAGTAAGTAAATTCTAGAGACCTACTGTGGGCCTAGTGCCTGTGTTAACTGTACAGTGCTGTATTGTATGCTAAAAAAGTGCTTGGAGGGTAGATCTTGCATTAAGCATTCTATCACAAAAAGAATAATAAAAATAATAAATCAGAAGGCAGGAGACAACTTGTGGTGATGTCGTTTGTGCTATGGCATAGATTGTGTTGATGGTTTCGTATCTGTATAATTATTTCCAAACTCATTAAGTGGTGTAACTTAAATACATACAGCTTTTTGTGTGCCAATCTTACCTCAATAAAGTGGTTTAAAACGTGATCTTCACCCGTGGACAGCATGTTCAAAAACCATATTTTCGACCCCTCCCCATGTGGTAGACGGACTACCCTATGGGCTCCAGGTAATGACCTCCCTTTGGCCATGCCTGTTGTGTCGTGGCTTCGCAGCTATTCCCATCAAGAGGTGCAGTCTATTTCTCATTTTTCTAAGAAGTGACTCTTACAACCCTTTAAAATTAAGATACCACAAGTGTGGAAAGCTCCTGAAAAACTCATTGTTAACAGGTGATTGTGTTTCAGGGCCAGATAGGAGCCCTCAACTGAGAAGCTTGGTGGGTATAGCAACTCAGTTGGAGAGAAACTAACACCAGGTGAAAGATGCAGATTGTGTAGGGGCACAGGCCTGGCCAGAGCTTGGAGAGCCATGAAAGGCAAGAGATTATTCCAATGACACATGAGAGAGTCCAGCTTCACCATGGAGAGTGTGCAAATGCTCAGCAGCCAACACCTGGGGGAGACAGGTGTTAAGCAGCGTGTGCATAAGAAGCTATTCCATCTCATGAATATGACTTTATAGAGTCATAGTTATTAGTTTATAGGCAGAAAAGTACTTATACTGTATTATTTTTGGTATCACAGGCTTTATGCAAAGGCTTATCTGGAAGTCTGGTATGTCAAGCAGATAAACATGGTGGTGGCTGTATACCCCGAGTGCTCTGTCTCCCCTTTCCTGTGTTGCCTACCATTGAGGCCACTGTGGGAGGAGTTCTCTGTGGACTAGAGTAATAAAATCATTGACATGCAGGATGAAGTTTGCATTCCTCAGTCTGGTATGCAAGGCTCCCACAATCTGGTATTATTGTTCTGGTTATGTGCTGATGAATAAAAACCACCCCAAACTTAGTGGCATGAAACCACAACCATGTTATGCTCATGGAATCCATAGGTCAGGATGAAGACTCGGCACATCAGGAATGCTAAGTTTCTGCCATATTGGCTGTCTAAAGCCTCCTCTGGGAAAGCTCAAATGGCTGCAGCTGGAATCTTCTGGAAGCTTGTTCACTCACATGTCTGGTAGCCAGGCTGGAATAAATCGAAGGCTGGGCTCATGCCGGAGGGCTGACAAAAGCATTTCCATGTGGCTTCTGCATTTGGCATGGGGCTTCTTTCAGCAAGGCAACTGGGTTTCAAGAGTGAGTGTCATTGTAAAGTTCATGTGGATAGCCAGTGCTCCAAGAAATCTGAACAGAAGCTGTGCAAACTTTTATAAACTAGCCTCAGAAGTATCATCATCTACATTCCACACTTATGCCAGGAAGGCTATGTTAACCAGTGTGATGAAAATCTGTCAAATGGTCTATGAAACTAGTGTATGGTGCCCCATGGTCAATTAATGTACACAGCTATGATTTAATAAAAAAAAAAAAAAAAAAGGAAAAAAAGAAAGAAGTATCATCATCTCAATGTCAGGGTTCAGGCAGCTATTTGCATCCTTGGTTCTTGGTGTGCTCTTGGCCGAAGTATGACCAGACCCACCGAAAGCAAGCAAGCATGAAACAAAGTTATTGAGACAGAGAAAGATGGGTTTACAGAGCAAGATACCTTCCACATAGACAATGAATGGGCCTCCTTTGTTGTGACAAAAAGGGCCCTAGTAACAGTTTGGGGTTCTATTTCATATTGTCTAGATTGCCTTCTCCTCGTGGTTCAGATGTTACTATGGAACCACTTTGACAGACAGTTAATGATATAATTACCTCTAAGTCACTTTCCAAATACTATTGTTCCTGGGCTGCCTGACCAGCGGTGCTGGGGGTGAGTGGGAAGTGGGGAAGTGCTCCTCCTTCCCCCAGGATGGCAGTTTGCTGCTCAGGATGGGATTAAGGTATGGCAGCAGTAAGATGAGCCTGCCCTTGTTCTTCCCAGGTGGGGCAATTGCTTGAGGCAGCACCAAGGCACGGCACCCATTTAAACCTTTTCCCCTAGGAGAGCCAGAGTTCTGTCCACCATGTAAGGATAGTCAGTCTTTATAGTCAAATGATAGAAACAATGATTAACTCATAGTTTTTCAGTAAGGACTAAAATTGTTCTCTCTGCCTGCTTTCTATCTCTTTCTTCAGCTAGCTCCCCTCTGTGGAGTCCCCTTCTCACAAACCACTTTAAAGAGCAGATCAAAAGGTAATGTAAAGTCTTCTCTTTAAACACACCAGCTCCTTCATCTTTTAGAATTTGTTCCTTTAGCCTCAAGTAGTTCCTGAGTGTCCCAGAATCAGGGTTCAGAATCTGAAACACCTGGAAAAAGGCCTTGTCAGATTAACAACAACAACAACAACAACAACAACAAAAGACACAGCATGAGCACCCACAATACCTTGTGAATTTGGCTATTATTACCTTTCTGTCCCCCTCTTAATTCAGCTACCCACTTGACCTCAATGGTGGGCATTCTTTCTTTCTTTCTCTGGGATGCCACACCATCTCTCTGCTTTTTCTCTCTGTTTTTACCCCTTGTTCCCCTCTCTCACTACCTCTCTCCTTCTAAAAGATAAAATAAATTCAGCTTCTGTATCCTAATTTTTCCCTAGAGAAATTCTTTTCTTGTACTGTGTGCAGGCTTTCCACTCTGTCATGGCTAACACTTTACTGCTCGGTATTGGTTCAAGTAGTTACAGAAGTCCACTCATGTTCCACAGGAGGGGACATAGACACCATTATTTGTTAGAAGGAATGTCTATACTGCATTGAGAGGTGGAGATATTGATGCTGCGATCTTTAGGAAACATAATCTGCCACAGTCCACTGTCTGACCACAATTCTTACCCATGCAAAATGCACAAACACTTTGTGAACACCCTGAAGTCTCATCCCTGTGCAATTTAAGCTTAAAGGCTTAGATCTCTTCATCTAGATAAAATCTTGATAAAGGTGAAACTCCCTAGGTCAAGGGCCTTGGGTACAGTTCTTTGAGACAAGATCTCTGTCCCCCAACTCAATTCTCTACAAATAATAGTGGACACTTTCATAAGACAACAACATCTTTCAGAAGGTAGTCACGTAGTAGACATTACAGAAGAACACAAGTGATGGAAAATACTATTGTCCCCATCTCTGGTTAATGCAGTTATCTTTTTAACTTTTTTTTTTTTTTTTGTAGAGACAGAGTCTCACTTTATGGCCCTTGGTAGAGTGCCGTGGCCTCACACAGCTCACAGCAACCTCCAACTCCTGAGCTTAAGCAATTCTCCTGCCCCAGCCTCCCGAGTAGCTGGGACTACAGGTGCCCACTACAACGCCTGGCTATTTTTTGGTTGCAGTTTGGCCGGGGTCGGGTTTGAACCCATCACCCTCAGTATATGGGGCGGCGCCTTACCAACTGAGCCACAGGTGCCGCCCATCTTTTTAACTTTTCATTCACTCATTTCCAATATGAGTCTTGTGGCATCTATTAAAGAGATCATGTTTCTACAGATTTCTCTGCCTTTGTTCATGAAACTCTTCCCTGATAAAATTATTTTCCCAACTCTTTCTTGGTGATTAAAACCTGTCTCCCTTTAGGTTCCATAAATACCTCCTGTCCCTTATAAATTCCTGTGACACTCCAGCCTACAGTGATCTTTTTATATCCTCAACTCCTGAAGGTCCTCTGTGTGCTATGCATAGTATGTAGCATTGGCAATAAAAAAAAGAGCAAACATAGAATAGGCCCTTTTCCTCAAGGAGTTTATAGGCTTGTGGAGAAGATAAATACCAATTAAATAATTATGAAACAAAAATAATAGTTCAACGGTGACTAGGTGGGAGAGAGACCTGATGCCATGAGAATCTGTACAATGGAATTTAATCAGTAGAGAAGTATAGGAAAGGACTTCCTAAAGACATGATAATGGGCAGAACTATTGGTTTCATTTAGGCAGTAGAGAAACATTGGAAGCAAAACTGTGGGGCAAGAGGGAACATGAAATGAAGAAAAAGCAAAAAAGATTTGTTGTAAGATGGGTCTGGAAAGGTGGATGGGTTTGTGTCCTTGAAGCACTTAAATTTAGGAAGGAGGTTGACCTCATCAAATTTACCATCTAAAAAGATTTTGTGGTTTGTGCTGTGTGGAGAATGCATCAGGGTGGTACCTCATGTAGGCAGCCACATTTGGACATCTTTAAGTGGCTTACTCTGGTATGTTGGTAATTGGAGTATTGGTGGGATTGAATGAATTCAGATATGTCTTTGATGCATTATTAAATTCACTGATTTATCTCATCACACAACGTATTTATTTCACTCATACTGTATGGTAAAATCCTTGAGGTTGGAAGTTGTATTTATATACAGTAGAACCTCTGTAAGTTGAACCACCCAAGGGACTGTAACAAACTGGTCAATGTACAGAGGTGGTCAACATAAGGAACTAAGCCTACTGTACTGATACATACATGTGGTGCATGTCTGGTCTGTGAAAATTAGGTCAACTTAAGCTGGTGGCCAATGTAAGGAGGTGATCAACCATGGAGTTTCTACTGTATTTTTAAATCATCAATGCATGGACATATAATTTCTAAAGTCAAATATCCTTCATCCTGAATGCTTAGATCCACAGTGTTTTGGATTTTAGATTTTTTCAAATTTCAGAATACTTGAAAATACATAATGAAATATCTTGGGAATGGGACTTGAGCCTAAATAAAATTCATTTATGTTTCATGTATACCTTATGCATATAGGCTGAAGGCAACTTCATATAATATTTTTAATAATTTGTGGACCCATCCCTTGAAATTGGGTGTAGAATTTTTCACATGTTGACACTCAAAAATGTTCAGATGTGGAGCATTTCAGCTTTTGGATTGGGGTTTTCGATCTGTATTAAATAAATATTTGAATAAAAAGAATAAATTAAAGAGCAAATAAATCAATCGGAGAGCATTATCCTTTATAAGAATCTTTTTAAGTCCTCTCTCTAAAATATCATTAGTACTCATTGAAATTTTCAAAGAGTAATCTGTGACACAAAGTAAAATTTGGGGCTAGTCCCAGAAATGCCAGCGATTTTCCATAACCAATATGAGATGTGTACAAGAATTATACCTTGCAGTCTGGCCTTTCAAGAAGGAGTTGGCCTCCTGCAAGTCTCCATGGAAACTGACTATGGTCCAGGCCTTGAAGCCATCAATCCTGGTCAACATAAGGCTTGGAAACCGGCCCCACAATCACACCATGGGAGGAGCTCTACAGCTTAAAAGTCACACAGCCCAACACCTGCCCCCAGGAAATCTCTGGTGGCTGCCCTAGAATGAATGGGCTTTGGTGACCTGTCTAGCTACTACTACTGCTCTGAGAGTTTTGCCCCATGTACTCTACTCTAGGAAGTCTGCAATGGTCCCATCGAGCCATTTGCCCAGATTTTGTGGAAGTCAGTGCTGTGAGCCAGCACATCATGGTCATTTGGAAGCAGAGGCTAAAGATCAAAAGATCTGTCTTGGGAAGCAGGCAATTTCATTAGGGAGAGTTGTGCATTTGGGGAATAGCTGCACAAAAACTGCTCTTAAAAATAATCTTGATGAAATTCTGAACACCAAGCTCTTGAAGGGAGCTTCTTAGAGATGTAAGACTCCAGTCAGGGGAAGGCTAAACCAGCACCTCTGATAGAATTAAGAGAAAAAAATGTATATACCATATATATTGTATATGTATAAATATGTACATAGATTGAGGGATATTAGAGAGAAGTCATATCATCAGGAAGGCACACATAAGAAGAACCCCAGAATCCCCTGCTGCCCTTATGAGTTTTGGATAGCTCATAACTAACACGCAGAAGGGATGGGCCCTGGGGGTGTTGGCTAACTTCTGGAAACAGCAAGACAGACCTCAGAATCAAGGCAGAGGCAGTAGATGTCCAAATGCAGATATTGCTGACTGCCTTGGTCTGTTTTTTGTTTCTATATCTGAATACCATAGACTGGGTATGGATTAATAAATTGTTCTGTATGTACACCATGGAATATTATGCAGCCTTAAAAAGGATGGAGACTTTACCTCTTTTGTGTTTACATGGATGGAGCTGGAACATATCCTTCTTAGTAAGTATCTCAAAAATGGAAGAAAAAGTATCCAATGTACTCAGCCCTAACATGAAACCAGTTCATAAAGAATAGACATTTAGCCTGTTGCCGTGGCTCACACCTGTAATCCTAGCATTCTGGGAGGCCAAGTTGGTGAATTGCTTGAGCCCAAGAGTTCAAGACTAGCCTGAGTAAGAGTGAGACCCCGTCTCTAAAAATAGCTGGCCATTGTGGTGGATGCCTGTAGTCCTGGCAACCCGGGAGGCTGAACCAAGAGAAACGCTTGATCCCAAAAGTCTGAGGTTACTGTGAGCTATGACTCTATGGCACTCTGCCCAGGTTGACAAAGTGAGACTCTGTCATAAAATAAAATAAAATAAAATAAAATAAAATAAAATAAAATAAAATAAAATAAAATAAAATAAAAAATAGAAATGTATTTAGCTCACAGTTCTGGATGCTGGGAAATTGAAGAGCATGGGGCCAACATCCGGTAAGGGCCTCTGAGCTGCATGATAATATGGCAGAGGGCATTTACATTGTGGCAAGAGGGCAAGAATGTGTCTGCTCAGGTCTTCTTTGTCTTCTAAAGTCACCAGTGCCATCATGGGGGATCCACCTTAACAACCTTATCTAATCCTAGTTATCCCCTAAAATGCCTACTCACAAATGCTACCAACATAAAAATTAGTTGGACTGAGTTTCCAACACATTAAATTTTAGAAACACATTTAGATAATAGCACTGATCATAGTAAAAAATTGGGATACTGGGACATAATTCAATCAGACAACGGAACTTTCCATGCTCAGTCAGTATAGCCATAGACTGTCCCACAGGATCATACAGTTATCCTTACAGCTAACGCAGTGAGAAGGAAACTGAACCCTGAAACTGCCAAATCAAAAACAATCTGGCATACTAAATGGACCACTCGCCTAAAATAATCCAAGCCCTGAGTAGACCCATGGCTGCAGGGTGTGTTTTCTCCATTATCTCAGCTGTCTTTAGGGACCCCAGAGTCAGGAGTGGAAGATGATCTGGAGCAACACAATTGCAGAGGATTTTTTTCTCCCACAACCCTGACATCTTCTGAGATATTTGCATATGGGGGAAGGCCTGGCCAACACACATTTATTGGGCATCAAGCAACTACTGTGCTTTGTAAATTAGTTCTATATTATCAGATGTTACCACACAGCATTTGAACTCTACACCACTATATGGACCTTTAGTTTCTGATTTCTCAGAATAAGGAACATTCACACTTATTATTACATACTCATTTCTGCTGTCCCAGCAGCATTATCTGAGAGCACTGTGTATTTTCTGCATCTCTGGGAGATACTTTTCAATATGTGTTCTGGAAGGGCAATGACTTGGTTGGTAACTTCTGAGTACCATGTGCTGGAAGACTTGTCCATCTACAGAGGCTGTTTTACTTGTAATGCTGAAGAGTCAGGCTAGAAGCAAAGGTCAAACTATAAAAACATTAAATTCGTCTCAGACTCTATGGGGGTTTAGATGTTGATTGACAAGGCAGGACTTATACACAAAAGAAAATTAAAGAATAAAACAAAAAATTTTAATCAAGTGTTAGATTGAGAGCAAGTGGATCATAGCAATGAGAGGTGTTCTGTCTACTTTGAAAAGAAAGAATGATTCAGTGTCCCTTAGATGCGAAGGGGTGCGCCAGGCAGCATGACATTGAAGCCTGTAATCAAACTATTACAGATTTCCATGTATGCTATTAAACAGATATTGACTTTCATGAGGTTATATCAAGATTTATTGGCCCAAGAGGTAAATATTGACTGATAAGATGTTGGGGTCAATAATTACCTCCAGGGACAATAAATCTTTATATTCACAGACACACAAGTTCAATAGTCGGTGTGGTTTCTTAGATTAAACACAAATTCCAAGTCATTAGATATATTTGGAAATTCCTTTTCATAACCATGAATTCTGACAGTTTATAATTCATCTTAAAACAGCATATTTTACATCAGATCTGATTTAACTCTAGAAGAGAAAGTTAGTATTATTTTTAATCATAGCCTTCTGGAAAAAAATCGTTTTATACATTTCTTCAGGTTGGCTAATTCTATTCCAGCAACTAGTCCAGTAATTGCCACCTGGTATGTACTCAATATACATTTTTAAATGAAATTAGTTGCATGCAATTTGGCATTTAAATTCTTAATCAACAACAAAGGCTGATTAAAATGCATGTGTTATGTATCAATCATCAATGCTTTAAATTCCCTCCTTTGTTAAAAAATATGTATTCAGAACTTAACTTATTATAAACAGTGTGCCAGAAAAATATTATTTCACTGGTGAGGTTAAAAAGTTTTGGATGATTGATAAAAGTTCGTTAACTGAAATTTACTCAGTGTTTTATTTCAGAGTAAATTTAAATAGAAATTAAGTTTTTGGTACTTTTAAGTTTGATATAATTGAGAAGTAAATTTATAAAATATGAAAATACACTAAACGTTGGGGTTAAAAGAGTTCATTTTTAATTCAATCAATCAGTTATTCTTTTTTTCTTTTCCAAACCTTTGATTTTTATTTCTTTATTTATTTTGCAGTTTTTGGCCGGGGCTGGGTTTGAACCCACCACCTCTGGCATATGGAGCTGGTGCTCTACTTCTTTGAGCCACAGGCGCTGCCCTCAATTAGTTATTCTTAAAGAATGTATCTAACTACCACTTGCATTGAGGGTTAGACAGATATGGCCTTATACCAGGTAGAAGTAAGGGCACCCAGCAGATATTTGGGGCTAGAGCTGGGACTTCAAGCAGTTCTGCATACAAACAAGTGCTCCTGCTTTGTGTGGCGCACAAAGTCTTTCTGAGAGATTTAATGTGGGTTCTCCTTTGCCCACACCCTCCCATGCTCACCCTGCTGACCACTGTGGTGGCCATCTCCTGTCCATACAATCACTCCACAGTCCCCACTGCCCTTGTGGCAAAAGCAGAAAATTATCCTTAAGAATGACTCTGTGCATCTGTGCTACATGGGGTGTCGAGCGCCACATGGGGGATTGAAACCAAACCTCAAAATAATACAAAGAATTATCAAGTTACATCCATATGCCAACAATTTTGGATGAACTACTATCAACAATGTATCAGTTTTTTTCTATTTGTACAGCTCTGTCACCTGTCAGATAAGTGGTGACATTAGATTCTTGTAGGAACATGAACCCTACTGTGAACTGTGCTTGCAAGTGATGCACACTTTACGAGACTCTATTGCCTGATGATCTGAGAGTTAGGTGTGATGCACTTGAATTATCCTGAAAACACTGGAAAAATTATCTTCCATGATACTGGTCCCTGGTGCCAAAAATGGTTGGGGACTGCTGTCTTAAAGACTTGAAAACAAATGGGAGATGAAATCACCTTCCTTGGTTCAACAAGCATCAGTTTTTAGATCAGTGTTTATTAATTGAGCTCCATATGCACTTTGGAAATAGAGAGGCACAGTCATAAGCTTATTTTTTTGTGTATGTGTGTTTATATACATGTGTTTACATATAAGTATATTATATCTGGAAAGATACATCCAATTTTTCATGAAATACTCAAAGGAGTCCATAAGATCTAATTTTTAGAACTGCTTTTTACGAGACCTGCTTAATTTCATGCCATATCTGAGGTAAAAGTTTCTTGGTGCTAAAACAATAAAACATAAGAGCCTATGATAAAGTCTTCTATGTTGGAAAAACAGGATGAGAAACAGGATGAGTTTGAGAAATCCTGAATACCTTCATTTTTATGTATTCATTTCAAGCTAAGTGTAAACGTTTAATTCACAAGATACAATAATTAAATCAATAATTACATTAGAAATAGGAGATACCCTTAGTAGGGATCTTGCACGGGGGATTCAAGGATCAAAGAGGTGGCTGGTTCAGTGACCTTTTAAATATTTCTATAAACCATATAGTCCAGTCCCTTTATCTTACACATGAGGAAGTTGGAGTCCAGAGGACTAAAGTCATTTTGTATAATCACTTGTTTTACATTCAAGGTCGTTAAAGTATTGTGAAGAATTTCAAAGGTCAATTTTGATGGAAGGAAAAAAAGAGAGAGGCTCATTCTTTCAAATCCTCATAAGATGGTTGGATATGGGCTAAAAGCAAAACTTAAGCTCTTTTCTTGTTATTTCCTGTAACTAGCTGATTTAGGAAAACCGAAGGATGTGAGTCTGAGAATATGATGGAAAAGAAATTGATACAAATTGGAATACTAGACTGGTTCAGTATTTTGGCTGTAATACAAATGTAGACATCTAACCAAAATGCTTTCAGGATGTGTGTCCTCAATGTCTTGGAGGAGACCACAGATGGAGCTGTCCTCATTGAGCCATTATACCCTATTAGTCCTGAAGCAATGAGGTGTTAGTAAAGGTATTGACCTTGTGTTTTTGTTTCTTAATTACTAAAAAGGTGCCTTGAGAAAGAGCTTCTTCCCTCACTTGAATAAATCATCCAGCGACTTTTGGGAAAAACAGTTTTAGAGATAGAAAAGACGGAGGGTAGTTTGGTTCTAGCTTATTAATTTTCAGGGAAAAATGAAAAGAAGTTGAAGGATTTGCGAGAGTTGTGCAGTTAACTGGCAAAAGAACCTCAGTTCATGCTTCTCCTTTCCACAGAGCTTAGGTCATCTGTGTGTGCCCGGGGTGTGACTGTGGGCAAGTGGTACTTTATGTGGGTGTAGGAGGCCTGATGTGTGCAGTCGACCTATGTCTGTGGGGAAAGTTTTTAGTTAATGCTTCTGAATTCCCACTGTAGGATACAAATGGAGTCAAAGTTGTGACCATATATAAATCAACTACGGTTATAGCATTTGTGATTAATAAAGGAGGAACTATAGCTCTCAAAACTGAATGGACAGAATTGATACAGCTTGGGTGGCCAACTTCATCATGGCGCCCATTGCAGGAACTGCCCACTCCCTTGGATTTATCTATCTTACTTTTCTGTCTTTATATTCACCAACTCACTATTTTTTTTTCAACTTTATTTTTTAGGGCAGTTTTAGATTTACAGAAAAATTGCAAAGATAGTACAGAGAATTCCCATATGCCTCACACCCAGGTTCCCCTATTATTAACATATTAGGTTAAAAATGATACATTTGTTACATTTAGTGAACATATAGTGATACATTTGTATTATGTACAATCCATATTTTATTTCTATGTCCTTAGTTTTAATCTAGTGTCTCTTTTCTGTCCCGGGGTCCCATCTAGGATATCACATCCCCTTTTGTCATCCATGTCTCTTTAGGCTCCTCTGGGCTGGGACAGTTTCTGAGACTTTCCTTGTTTGTGATGACCTTGACAGTTTTGAGGAACGATGGTCAGGTATTTTGTAGAACAGTCCTCAGCTGGAATTGTCTGAGGTTTTTCTCATGACTAGACTGGAGTTGAGTTTCTGGGACCACAGAGGTAAAATGCACTCTCATCATATTGTAGGAAGGCCACATACTATTGACAGAACTAGCTACTATTGCCCTTGGTCACCTGGCTATAAAGTGACTCTCCACTCCTTCCCTACCCCACTCTACCCACCCTTCCACACTATATTCTTTGAAAGGAAGTCACTATATTTCAGCCTGCACTTCAGCAGTGAGGAGTTATGCTCCAACTTTTTTTTTTTTTTGAGACAGGGTCTGGCTATGCTGTCCAGGCTGGAGTGCAGGGGCTATTCACAGGTGTGATCTCACTACTAATCAGCACTGAAGTTTTGATGCTCCATATTTGAGGCTTGAGAATCTACATAAATTGTTTGTAATTCTTCTACAAGAGAGATCGGTCTTCTCTCCTTTATTTATGTATGTATGTATTTATTTATTTATCCAATTACTTATATCAACATGGACTCACGAATATGCATTTATACTTCGGGCAATCATTGACCACTACATTTTGTTGCTTAAATTCTTCTGGCTTTAGTCATTGAAATGTTTTTCATTTGGCTCCTGGGTTCCAAGGCACGCCTCCATTCTCCAAGAGCATCTTGTATATTTCCTGCCTTGATTCTAGAATACTGACTCACTTTTCATACTTTAAATTTATTTATAGTGTGATATCGTGTATGTGATTAAAGCCACTAGCTGGCTGGCTTTCACTTACCCCTCCGGGTTCACTGTTCACTCTTTCCCACCTTCTCTGCGCACCAGGCAGGCTGACATCCTCACAGTGGAGTGCTCTAGCAGCCCTGGGAGAGAGCCCCAAGAGTAAGCCTGGGCTAGTTCTTTCTCCAGTCTTTCCTTGCAGCGTGGGGCCCCTGGTGTCCACCTCACCCTTGCTGCAAGTCTCAGCTCCCCTTAGGCCATCCTTGACACAGGTTTCTGTCTCCAGGATCCCCCTACCTCCTTATACCCACTCCTCTCCATGCCCTGACTCCCTGCTTTATTTAGCCTGTTCAGGTGCAGGTGGGAGGAACACCTCTGTTGCTAGCCCTGCTCTGGTTCTTGTAGTTTTCTCCTACCTTGCTCATACTTTACAAACATCTTTTTGCTAAACTTCTGAGTCATCTTAATTTGATAGTGTCCTTTATTTCTTGCTGGGAGGCTTTCCAATATCTTTTTGGAATAAAGTATGTTTGAAGAAAGTGAGAAGAAATGAAGACGGGAAAGAAGGAAAGAATGACTGAGACAAAAATCCGAGGGAAGGAGACAGAGAAGGGGGAGGGAAAGAAGGAGAGAGAGAAGGAGAGAGAAAAAATTTAAAAAGCAGATCAGAACATTTGGTTACGTTTTATGGTAATTTGAAAGAAGACACTTAGGTTGAATTGCCGAGAATCGGCTTCTAACTTACACTCAATTCATTCCTCATGATTAAATAAAAATTTTGGGTTCATGTGGGGATAGGCAATTTTGTTTTATAATGTAACTTTAGAGATAATAATTGTAATCTGTGGGGATATTTATTAATAACTCTTATAGTAGCCTGACAATGTGTTAGACACTGAATTCTCAAGTAGATTAAGAGCAAACATTTCTTATTATTACAAAACAACTGTGCACACTCCATATTTATTCATTTATGAGGTTTCATACTTTCATTTGCATAACCTTGGATATCTTCTACATGAAGAGAAAAATATCTTTTTCTAGACAATTTTTTTAGCTTTTGCAACACATATAATCAATGTGCTGTTGGTTCAAAGAATTTTGAATATGCAAGTAGTGTAGCATGCTTACGTTGAATGATAAGATATCTGACACACAACGACATGAAAGCACGGTTAACCACCCCCAGAAATCTTTTGATATGTCTTTTGTTGCATGCTAACTGTGTAGGATTTAATTTTCTTTCTTTCTTTCTTTCTTTCTTTTTGCAGGTTTTGGCCGGGGCTGGGCTTGAACTCACCACCCTCTGTCTATGGGGCCGGCGCCCTACTCCTTGAGCCACGGGCACCACCCAGGATTTAATTTTCAATCTATTACGTTGGAATTGTGAGTTTTACAGATGAGCAAAGTAGATACGCATAGAAACTAAGTGAGTTGCCACAAACCGTACAAAGACCACAAAGACTAAAATCACACCTCTGGGATTGGAACATGGGTCTTCCTAATGACAAACTTTGTGCTTTCCTTTCTTTTTCTTTTTGTGCTTTTCTTATTATGCTACTAGTTAATATTAACATTTGTACTTTGAGGGCAATGAAGAAGTGTGTGTGTTTCACAGAAACATGAACATTTATTTCTGTGAAGATTTTATTTTACAGTGTGCACAAAATTTTTAGTTAAAATTGAAAACATGATGTTTTAAATAAACTAAGCCTTTTGACAACATCTCAAGTAAATATTCTATGACTAGTAGTCACATAGTACAGAACAAGGCACAAAAACTTTCTTAAAAACCACGTGTACATGGTTTTGATTACCTTTCGGTGTCAAGGTATTTAATTACGGTTTTACTTCAAAGAAACAAATAGTCAGAATTGAATTTGTGGGTATAAGAAATAAAAGCAACATCTTTTTCTCCTTCCAAGATTTTAAACTGTGGTCACTTAAGTTGATCAAACTTTTGCCTGGTGAAAGGGAATTGAGACAAGTGGTTTTAATCCAAGGAAAGTAACTAATTTGCATACATCCCATAGGAGAGTTTACACGGAACTATTAAAGTGAGTGTTACCAGGGATTTTTGCCTTGGACAACTCCTTCTATTCAGGTTTAAATAATGATTTAGAACCTGACTGGTAAAGTGGTTCTTTCTTTCACTCATTCAACAAAGAATTTTGAAATATTTTATTTCCACAGATATTTTCATGTTTTAGGTGGTCTACCAGGCTCTGCAGCAACAGAGATGAACAAATTATATATAAATGCAAACTTTACTCAGGTACTACAGGTTATTATTGCATCTTCTTAACTATGTTGAAAATTTCAAAATGTTTGGGGTAGGTGCTTTAAGAAATGTGTGCATATTTCCAGCAGAAGTTCTCAATGGCCTAATATGAGAGCATCAGGCTGAGAAGCTGCTCTGAAATCTTAGCTCTTCCAGTGGGACGCCATCCTTGCTCTTTGGGAGCTGGGTGAGGTGGTGATTTTCTCAGAGTCACAGCACAAAAGTGAGGCTAGGACCCTCGTCTCCTGACTCCCAGGAGTGTTTTCAAACAGGACACTGGCTTGTCCAGAGATAATGAAGGAGTCATTCGTTTATTCATTTATTGGCTCTCTCAGTTAACAAATATTTATTGACCATTTTCTTTAGGTGAGCCAAGGCCCAATGTACCCCACTAGGGGTGGCAGGTGAATTATGGGTCAAGGAGATTTACCCCTCACGGAGTGGCACGTCAGTCCCATGAGACACTAGATGTATGGAAAGATACTCTCTAATAAGAAGCTATCAAGTGACTCTGTTGCAATTCATGAAATAAACAGATTCACCAGCAAGGATAGGAGAAGCGGTAGTAAACTGATAATTAGGAAACAGAATAGGGAGCCTTGAGAGACAGTAACAGGACTTTCTAATTGTTTTGGGAAGGGTTGGGCTGACTTAGGATCCTCCACGGCTGCCAAGCTAAGTTGGAAACTGAAAGATGTGTTCTGTCCCCAGTTGGTTAAGAGACCAGGAGCAGGGGGCTCGCCAGCCTGTGTCAGGCACAAAGCCCAGTGCTCCATGTCACCAAGAAACTGAAAGAAGGGATTTCCTAAAGGAAATACATAGATTTATGAAGAAATAGATAAGGATAATATTTATTTCTTGCTGACTTTGTGCCCATAGAATAATTAATTAAATCTCCTCACTAACACTGTAGTATAGTTACCATATCTTCACAGGGGGATACTAAGGATTGTACAGGTTAAAAATCTCACCCTAAATCATACATGGCTGATGAATGGGACGAAACTCAAGCCAGGGTGTGCCTCGTTAGTGTCCCCCACTTAGCCACAATCCTACATTCTTTCTGAATATAAAGCAAGCAGTTGGTAATTTTTGCCCTCTGGTTCTTCTCCATACCTGGAGTTCAGTTTCTACAGTTGGGAAAAATTACTCAAACCCCCAACCAATTTGAATTTATGCCTTGTCATACCGCATTTACTTAATGAATGCAAGCCTCTATATTTCCTTTCATTTGTGGGTTTCTGAACGTCGGCCTCAGACTTAATATGTGGCTTGATTTTTTTTTAAATGCCTAACCTGTCATAATTAAAGATACCTACTTTGGACAAAAACACTTCTCTCCTACTTGTAACAATCCAGCACCAACCATACCAAAAAAAAAATCCAAACACACCACACATAACCCAAGAGCTTAGACAAGCGGCATTTTATATTTTTTAATGTTCCTGCTATTTAATATGTGCGTACCTTGCCCAGTTTCTGGGCTGGGTTTCTTCCCCTAGGTTTTCCTCTCTATCATTTTTGTGGCTGCTTCCTTTCTGTTTAATATTTGCTTATTTTTGTTGAAATCCCCAGTGCAGAAACCCACAAACCAAACAAATACTAATGGAAAACTCAGAGCAGCTCAAATGTCCTTGGAGACACTCAATTTTTTTTTTTTGTTTGCCACCATTTGTCATCCTCTGCTCAGAGAGATCAACAGTTTTTAGCACACAGATCAATATTCTCTTAACCCAGACCTAATCTGAGGAGAGTCTCCCTGTGTTTCACCTTGGCCTACTCCTCTATCCTGGAGTTGTCCTTTTTTTTTTTTTTTTCTCCCTTCAGCAATAATTTTGTCTGCGTAAGACAGCAATTTTTCATCCTTTGGTCAAAACTGGTGACAAAAGAGGGAATAATGGTTGCTGACATACGAAATGATAGATTTGACACATGGCGTGCTGAGCTGGGAGCTTTCACGTGCCAGAGTAAAAAGACAGATAAGCCGGCTGATGGCTCTCCTGACTTTGCCGGCTTGCCCTGGCCCACCCCCACCCTCTAATACCAAAACAACTTTTGCGATTTTTTTTTTTTTTGCCTTTCTCTTGAAAAAGTTTTGCCTCTAACTCTGGATAGGAAGCAAATAAATGCACTGCTCTCCTGCCCAAAATAAACATTTCCCCATCCCGCAAAAATGATCAATCTATGCCCTTTTCTCTAGCACCGCGAGGGCGATACAGCCTGCTGCTTGAGGAAATATTAACAAATATAGCCAGTGAGAGGGAAACAGATGGGATGAAGAAATTGAACCAGCAGATTTCTGGACGGTGTTCAGCGAGAGGAGTTTTATAATACTGAAACAGAACTGCTCTTTAATTTTTTTGTGAGCATCGATAGTCAAGAAACACCTCTCCCCAGCCTCCTGGGCTCCCTATTAAAGACCTCCATAGAGGGGCACAAAAGGGTCCCTTTCTTAATCATTCTGGCAAAAGCAAATTAAGGCTTACAAAAGCCAGTGCCAGGCGGGAGCGCGAAGGCGGGCTCGTGGCTCCAGCTCTGGTCCCTGGGACAGACACAGTGACCTATATGCCACAGAGCAGGGCTCCAGCCCTAGGATCCCCTTACATCTTGACACACAAAAGCTTCTTTCAGAATCCAAACTAACCAAACAGGAACAATTTTTATTCCTGCATGGGCTCCTCTGGAGCATGTGTTCGCATTTAAAACCCTGCCCCATGCACCATACGCCTGCATTCAGAGTTATTTGTATTCTTCGGATTTGCAAAGCAACTGCTACCAGGACCACACTTGGTCACCAATAGCTTGTACGATTTGCCTTCCAAATGTGCTTTTCCCTCAGCTCCAAATTCCTTCTTTCTTCTTTCCTAAAACCAACCATATTATTTGTGTGGGAAGCCATAGCTTTTTTTTTTTCTTTTTTTTTTAACCATTGCAAGATTACCATGAACATTTAAATCTGAGCTCCCTCCCAACAAAATAATAAAACATGTAAATAGTCTAAGGTGAATGCTATGTGCAGAGCCACAAAATAGCTACTTTGTGCTTTCATTTAAAAGACAAAGTTTTGGAAAGAATTTTTCAACCTACTTCAAAAAAGTAGTCTTGTTCTTTAAAACTGCCAAAGTTCCCAAGTACGTACATTCTGTATACATAAGGAAAGGATTATAGATACATGATCAAATGAATGTTTTAAATCTCTGAGCCAGTTTTCTTTCATTTTCCTCGAGTGTGTATGTGTGTGTGTGTTAATGAAAAACATTTTTCTTGTAATACATTATTCGGCACATTCTATGATATTTTTCACAGTTTCTACATGTTTGACATTTCAGCCAAACCTGTTAGGAGGGAGAATCAAATCGAAGAACGACAGTATTTAGCTTTCAATAAAGAAAATTAATAGAGGAAAGGTTTTTTTTTTCTTTTAATAAGGAAAAGGAAAGTCTTAGGGAGATGATTTTTTAATATAATTCTTAAGAACTCAGAGATGAACTACCAATAGTTCATGAGACATAATAAAATGATTTTTGAATGTATAAATGTTTTGAGATGTGTATACTGTGAAAAGAAGTGGAAATTAAGTAGAAACAAAAAACCTGGCAGAAATCGGAGTTTCCCAAAATGAGAAGTTCTTTGCAGAAAACAGGTTTAGCATAAACTATTACCTTTATTCTTTTCCTGAGGAGCTAGGGTTCTCACAGAATCTTGAATTACCTAAAAGTTTTGCTTGTTTGCTCATTGTTTTAAACGACTGGAAGGTCATGATTTAGGGTGCATTTCCTTATGCAGGCAGTCCCTTAGTGAAAAGTGTGCGTGGTGTTCTAGCATTTTCTTTTTAATAGCAATTTCAAGTACAGGATTGCTGAAATGCAGAATCATTTTTGAACACACACCCTAAGGCTACAAGACAATGAAGAACATTTCAAGGGAGTTGATAAAATAAAAATAAAACCAGCACTGCCATTCTTTGGAAAGCAATATGATTGTTCTTAGTGGCCTCAGCTCTCACCTCGGCTTGTTTTCCCATCTTGGAGCAGAATTCTCTTTGATACTAGAGGGGCTCAGAACTAAGTACTGAGCTGTGAGTGCCTCTGCCTCGCTTGTAGGATTTTTTTTTTGTTTCCTCTGTGGAAGAGGGTTCCCTTTGTATCAGAGAATTTGCAGACGCTTCTTGCCACGGAAGTGTTTACATTATTATTTCATCCCCAAAGAATTCTATGAGACCCGTGATTTGGTCAGACTATCCCGTTTGCTTCCGACAGTCCCACTCCTGGTAGAATACAAAGAGTTAAGATGATGTTTCTTGTTGTAGAATTAATCAGATTCATATTAGCAGTAGTAAATGTCATGTTGGCACCTTTCCCTTCTCACACATTACAGTTTCGAGTCTTTGCTATGAGGAAATAATGAAGTCAAGATATGCAGTGCCATAGACTGTACATCTTTTTTGTCAGGCTGCATAAGAAATGAATCGTATCTGCTACTAAGGGGGTCAGGAGAGCAGTGAGTTACGAAGACTGCTTCAAGAAATGACATGTCAAAGGAAACAAAAACTTATTTTTTAGTATTTTCGAGGTGGCTTGGCTTTTTGGAAAGAAAGTGTTCACAAATATCCCTTCGTCATAAGGGTTGGTGGCAAACAAAGCAGTTTTCGAAGGTCTCGCCACTCACTTACTGAGATCAATAAAATGAAATGACCTCCTGGGAGGCAATCTTGAGCACCATTGGGACAGGGAAATCCTGACCTTGGTTCCACCCTGGGACCTCAGGGTAAGGTGGTTACAAGTTTAGCTCTGGCTTTGTACTGCCTGGGGGTGATGCTTGCAGTTCTGAGCAAGATTTACCTGGAGCACGTTATTCATCTCATGAGCCTCTTTCACCAGAAAACGAGAAGATTAAGATAGTTACGTTCTATAATGCTCCCCAGATATGCTGCCTTGAAGACTGAACATAGATTGAATGCCTTGATGAATGCTAGTGGTGAATAGATTCATTCATTTTTTAATTTATGCAACAAATATTTAATCATCATTTGCTTCATTGAGTATCTGGGAAATTGAAGGAAAGAATTGACGTGGGTCAGATGGATTAAGATGGGTAATAGGCATATATTCTAAAAGGTGGTATTACAGGAGGTCACTCAATGTAGCAGTAGGGAGCAGAGAACAGCAGCTCAAGGCTTGATGAGAAGAGGCCACCCTGACCCGGTGTTTAAGCTCCTGTAGGGTGGAGGGGTGGGTGGCAGCATCAGAAGTAGCCCACGAATCTCCTTTAAATGTTTCTTTGGCAGTCTTTACTGCGTGTATGGGACTTCTTTCCTTCTTTTCTCCTTAGACATTTTTATAATCTATTACTTGGTTTTTCTATCATAGGTCTCAGTCTCTCTCCTCTTTCTTTCTCTCCTGCCTGTCTCCCTTGTTTCTTGATCTCTGCCTGATCACCACTTCAAGTGGTTCGAGGGACAACACATGTCTAATAGGGACTTCCTTTCCCAACAACTATGAAACTGAAAACAGTTACATCGGACAAGGAATGGATGGACCTGTTCAAATCAAAAGGCCAAAACCAGATTACGACAATAGACTTTAAGTATACATGACAACAAAAGACCAAGTTCTCAAATATATAGTTAATTGTAACTTAACAACAAAAAGTGAAACCTCCCACGAGGGATTAAAAAGGAGAAACTGTATGCTGGGATATTGCAAGTAAAGAAGAAATAGATGTAATATTGTTGATAGCCGAGAAAGAAAAGTGCAAAGAGAAAAGGCATTATACACTCGAGATTAGAACAGTTGTTAATATTTATCCACCAAATAATAACACAAAAGGCTATGTAAATTAAGAAAAAATGAAGACTAAAGGAAGATTTTGGTAACCTCTTTTCTATCTTTAGCAGATAAAGTAGATAAAAAATAAATGTGAGTTTAATGGGCATGAGCACTGCAAATAAAGAGTATGCATTGCTTTAAGAACTAGTCTAGATAATTTTTTTTAGAAGCAGTAAACCTTGGTTGAACCTGTACCATGAGCCAAGAGAGTTTACAAATTATTTATTCCTCAGAATAATTCTGTGATGTGGCCGTTATTTCAGATTTTCTGATAAGAAAACTAAGATTGAGAGAGTAAGAGATTATCTAAAGTAACTGTTGTCTGAAAGTGATAGAGTCCATGAGATTTGGGACTTTTTTTTTATCTTTCTTTTTTCTGAGCCAATTTTAGACTTATGGAAAAGTTGCAAAACTAGTACAGTTCCCTTGTACCCCTTAGTAATTGTCTAAAATTCACATCTTCCTGAGCCATATTACAATGATCAAAATTAGGAAATTAACACTGGCTCAACACGATGATCTGAGGTCCTTATTCAAATTTCACTTGCTTTCCCACTAATGTTCCTTTCTATTCCAAGATCCAGTGGGGAATCCTACTTTAAATTCCTCCTTGGTCTTCCTCAGTCCATACTAGTTCCTTGTTCTTACCTTGGGTCTCATAGGATCTTGGCACTTTCAGAGAACATTTGATTCTTTGTTTTTTGAAAGTCTTCCAATTTGAGTTCCTCTGACACTTTCTCAGATAGGACAGGGTTTTGCAGTTTGGGCAGGAATATCAAAAATGCTGTTTACTTTTCATTGCTTCTCATATCATGAGGTTCAAAAGATTGATATGTCTCATTATCGGTGAAGTTGACTAATAATTTGGTAAAGGAAGTGTCTGTTGCATTTCTCCAACTGTAAAGTTTCTGTTCTTCTCTTTTTTGTTAAGAAATGTCTGAGGAGAAATACGTAAAGAATATCATACATACTGTTTCTCCTTAACTACAAACTAATGTTAAAAAAATCGATCACTTGCTGGGTAACAAAATAAACCATAAAAGGTAAATGTCATACCTGTCACATTCTTTGAGAAAATAACCCCAACTAATATTACATTACTCCACAGTGAAATTTATAGAAATAATACCTAATAATTTTAAGCCAATAAATAATCAATCTATAATTTCAGATTACTTATAACAAAGTAAAATTGAGAATGATGCATCTTCAAAACCAATTGTGAAAATTGCTCAGAGAGAAATTCATATCTTTAAATTGTAATTAATTAATTCAAGAAAAACTTATTTTTTGCTATGATTTTCCAAACCCTACATTAACGGTGGGCAAAATAGACATAAACCATGCTATCCTGTAAAAACGAAAATAAATAAATTAAACTTTCATCTCAACAAGCTCTAGAGTAAACCATTAAACAAAAATTGGAGAAAACAGGAGGAAGAGAAATAAAATAGAAAACAGAGAAACTGTAGAATTAACAAGTAGATGATAAAGCCAACTTCTATCTTTTTGGAGAGACAAGCAAGCATATGTCAGGAATAATCAGAAAATTTGCCATCAGCAACACAATTTACAAGCTTAATAAGAAAAGAATGAACTTTCACAACTTAGGGGAAAAATTAACACAGGATGCAGATAAGCAATTCATAAAAGAATATATAAAAATGCCCGATAAAGATGCTTCGGTTCACTAATAATTAAAATTTTGTACAAAATGTGATGTTTCTCTCCATCAAGTTCACCTTGAAAAAAGTATGGAGACACCCAAGCTGGCAAGGTTGTGAGGTGATCATGCTCACATGGGACAATAGTGTTATTGATTTAATACATTTAATGGAAATTTTTCTCACTATTACATAGAAAACTTTAAAATACATTTGGTCCATCTCTGAAAAACCTAAGATTTCACCATAAAGATATAATCATTCACAAATTTAGACAAAATAATATTCATCACAGATTAGTCAATACTAGTGGGGATAGATAAAAATAACCTAAATATCCAATAGTTAGGAAACTAAATAAACCATGATAATGGTCATGAAATAGAATATTATGTGCACATGAACAATGATATTGTAGACTGTTAGTGATAAATGTGAGTACAAACTATTTTGAGATATTAAAGTTGTTTTATTTCAGATACTATAGTATAATTTTGATTGCAATCACATATAGCATTAATTTATGTATCTAGAAATATATACAGAAATTATTAAAAGTGATTATCCCCATGAAGCTGGATTAGGGATAATTTTTACTCTCAGCATTTCCACTCCCAGAAGCAGTACAAATAGGTTTGAAAAAAATATATATGTGTGTATTTGTGTCTGTGTGTATAGATGTGTGTGTGCATATATATATATATATATATATTTTTAATTCTGAATATGGGTGTTAAAAACATGGCTTTTTAATGGGGATTGCATTGAATCTGTAAAGTCACTTTGGGTAGTATGGACATTTTAACAATTTTGATTCTGCTAATCCATAAGCATGATGTTTTTCCATATATTTACATCCTCTGCATTTTCTTTCCTCAGTGTTTAATTGTTCTCATTGTAAAAATCTTTCACCTCCTTGGTTAAATTTATTCCTGGGTAATTTATCTTCTTTTTAGCTACTGTAAAAGGTATTGTGTCTTTGTTTTGATTCTAAGATTGACTGTTGGTGTATATGAAAGCTACTGATTTGTGCACATTGATTTTGTAACTTGAGGCTTTGCTGAATTTATTTATCAGTTCTTAGGAGTCTCTTGGTTGAATCTTTGGAGTTTTTTAGAAATATGATCCTGTCATCCACAAAGATCAATGCTGACCTCTTCCTTGTCCATTTGGATACCCTTGATTTCCTTTTCTTGTCTGATCGCTGTGGCTGGCACTTCTAGCACTTTGTTGAATAGAAGTGGTAATAGCGGATATCCTTGTCTGTTTCCAGTTCTAAGTGGGAATGCTTTCAATTTTTTCTCCATTTCAATATGATGTTGGCGGTGGGTTTGCCATACATGGCCTGTATAATTTTGAGGTATGTGAAATTTGCCAATTTTGTTAAGAGTTCTGATCATAAAAAGGTACTGAATTTTGTCAAATGCTTTTTCTGCATCTATCCAGAGGATCATGTGGCCTTTCTTTTTGCTTCTATTTATGTGGTGAATTACATTTATAGATTTATCTGTGTTGAACTACCCTTGCATCTCAGGGATGAAGCCCACTTGGTCATTATAAATTATTTTTTTTGATGAGCAATTGAATTCAGTTTGTTAAGATTTTATTGAGAATTTTGTGTCTATATTAATAAGAGATACTGGTCTGTACTTCTATTTTGTGTTGTGTCCTTTCTTGGCTTTGGTATCACGGTGATATTTGCTCTTTAGAACAAGTTGAGGAGGAATCCCTCTTTTTTGATGTTATGGAATAATTTCTGCAGTATAAGAACAAGTTCTTCTTTTTAGGTTTGATAAAATTCAGGTGTGAAACCATCTGGTCTGGGGCTTATTGTTGGAAGATTTTTTATAGCTGCTTCCATTTTGGTGCTTGATATTGGTCTGTTCAGGGGTTCTATTTCTTCCTGATTGAGCTGAGGGATGTTGTGTGTTTCCAAGAACTTGTCTAATTACTCCACATTTTCATGTTTATGAATATAGAGATTTTTATGCATTCAGTCATAATATTTTGTATTTCTGTGATGTTAGTTATGATTTCCCCTTTTTACTTTTTGATCAAGCTTATAAGAGTCCTTTCTTCTCTGTTTTTGGTTAATGTAGCCAGAGGCTTTTCAATTTGTTTATCTTTTCAAAGAACTGAATTTTTGCTTCATTCATCTCTATATAATTCTTTTGTTCTTTATTATTATTATTATTTAAAATCACTTTATTTTATTTATTTTATTATTTTTTTTTTATTAAATCATAGCTGTGTACATTGATATGATCATGGGGCATCTTCACTAGCTTCACAGACCGTTTACCAAGTTTCACATATACCCTTGTAAGATGCACCGCTGGTGTCATCCCACCAATCCCCTTCCCTCTAACCACCTCCCCCCTCCCTCCCCTCCCTTTCCCCCTTCCCCCTATTCTTAGGTTGTAACTGGGTTACAACTGGGAAAACCCTAAATTAGTTTCATAGCAGGGCTGAGTACATTGGGTACTTTCTCTTCCATTCTTGAGATACTTTACTAAGAAGAATATGTTCCAGCTCCATCCATGTAAACATGAAAGAGGTAAAGTCTCCATCTTTCTTTAAGGTTGCATAATATTCCATGGTATACATATACCACAATTTATTAATCCATTCGTGGATCGATGGGCACCTGGTCTTCTTCCATGACTTAGCAATTATGAATTGGGCTGCAATAAACATTCTGGTACAAATATCGTTGTTATGACGTGATTTTTGGTCTTCTGGGTATATGCCCAGTAGAGGAATTACAGGATTGAATGGCAGATCTATTTTTAGATCTCTAAGTGTTCTCCATATCTCTTTCCAAAAGGAATGTATTAATTTGCATTCCCACCAGCAGTGTAGAAGTGTTCCCTTTTCTCCACATCCATGCCAACATCTCTGATCTTGGGATTTTGTGATATAGGCTAGTCTCTTTTGTGAGTTAGATGGTATCTCAAAGTAGTTTTGATTTGCTTTTCTCTGATGATTAAAGATGATGAGCATTTTTTCATATGTCTGAAGGCCGCACGCCTGTCTTCTTCAGAGAAGTTTCTCTTCAAATCCCTTGCCCAGCCTGCGATGGGATCCCTTGTTCTATTCTTGCTAATGTGTTTGAGTTCTCTGTGGATTCTGGTTATTAAACCTTTGTCGGAGACGTAAGCTGCAAATATCTTCTCCCATTCTGAGGGCTGTTTGCTTGCTTTACTTACTGTGTTCTTGGCTGTACAGAAGCTTTTTAGGTTGATCAAGTCCCAGTAGTGTATTTCTGAAGCTGCTACAATTACCTGGGGGGTCCTCCTCATAAAATACTCGCCCATCCCGATTTCTTCAAGAGTTTTCCCTGCACTCCCCTCTAGTATTTTTATAGTTTCATGTCTTAAGTTTAAATCTTTGATCCAGTGAGAGTCTATCTTAGTTAATGGTGAAAGGTGTGGGTCCACTTTCAGTCTTTTACAGGTTGCCAGCCAGTTCACCTAGCACCATTTGTTAAATAGGGAATCTTTTCCCCACTGAATTTTTTAACTGGCTTGTCAAAGATTAAATAACAGTAAGGAGCTGGATTCATCTCTTGATTCTCTATTCTATTCCAGACATCTACCTCTCTGTTTTTGTGCCAATATCATGCTGTTTTGATCACTATTGATTTGTAGTATAGTCTGAGGTCTGGTAGCGTAATTCCTCCTGCTTTGTTTTTATTTCTGAGTAATGTCTTGGCTATTCAAGGTTTTTTCTGATTACATATAAAACGAAGTATTGTTCTTTCCAGATCTTTAAAGTATGACAGTGGAGCTTTAATAGGGATTGCATTGAAATTATATATTGCTTTGGGTAGTATAGACATTTTAACTATGTTGATTCTTCCCAGCCATGAGCATGGTATGTTTTTCCATTTGTTAATATTTTCAGCTATTTCTTTTCTTAGAGTTTCATAGTTCTCTTTATAGAGATCTTTCACATCCTTTGTTAGATAAATTTCCAAATATTTCATCTTCTTTGGCACTACTGTGAATGGGATAGAGTCCTTAACTGTTTTGTCAACTTGACTGTTGTTGGTATATATAAAGGCTACCGATTTATGAATGTTGATTTTGTAACCTGAGACGCTGCTGTATTCCTTGATCACTTCTAAGAGTTTTGTAGTAGAGTCCCTAGTGTTTTCCAGATATACTATTATATCATCCGTGAAGAGTGAAAGTTTGATCTCTTCTGACCCTATATGGATACCCTTTATCGCCTTTTCTTCCCTAATTGTGGTGGCTAAAACTTCCATTACAATGTTAAAAAGCAATGGAGATAATGGGCAGCCTTGTCTGGTTCCTGATCTGAGTGGAAATGATTCCAATTTAACTCCATTCAATATGATATTGGCTGTGGGTTTGCTGTAGATGGTCTCTATCAGTTTAAGAAATGTCCCTTCTATACCAATTTTCTTAAGTGTTCTGATCATGAAGGGATGCTGGATATTATCAAAAGCTTTTTCTGCATCGATGGAGAGAATCGTATGGTCTTTGTTTTTTAATTTGTTTATGTCCTGGATTACATTTATAGATTTACGTTATTGAACCAGACTTGAGATCCTGGGATAAAACCGACTTGGTCATGATGTATAATTTGTTTGATGTGTTGCTGGATTCTGTTTGTTAGGATCTTGTTGAATATTTTTGCATCTATATTCATTAGTGATATTGGTCTATAATTTTCTTTTCTTGTGGGTCTTTCCCTGGTTTGGGGATCAGGGTGATGTTTGCTTCATAGAATGTGTTGGGTAGTCTTCCTTCTTTTTCTACCTTTTGGAACAGGTTAAGTAATATAGGTACTAATTCCTCTTTAAAGGTTTGGTAGAATTCAGATGTGAAACCATCTGGTCCTGGGCTTTTCTTTTTAGGGAGGTTTTGTATGGTTGATTCTATTTCCGAACTTGATATGAGCCTGTTCAACATTTCCGCTCGATTCTGGCTAAGTCTTGGAAGGTGACGTGCTTCCAAGTATTGGTCAATTTCCTTCAGATTTTCATATTTCTGAGAATAAAGTTTCTTGTAATATTCATTAAGGATTTTTTGGATTTCTGAGGAGTCTGTTGTTATTTCATCTTTGTTATTTCTGATTGATGAGATTAGAGATTTTACTCTTTTTTTCCTGATTAGGTTGGCCAAAGGTTTATCTATTTTATTGACCTTTTCGAAAAACCAGCTTTTTGATTTATTTTCTGTTGCATTATTCTTTTGTTTTCAATTTCATTTAATTCTGCTCTAATTTTGGTTATTTCTTTTCTTCTACTGGGTTTGGGGTCGGAATATTCTTCCTTTTCCAGTTGCTTGAGATGTCCCATTAAGTTGTTAACTTCCTCTCTTTCCGTTCTCTTGAGGAAGGCTTGCAGTGCTATAAATTTCCCTTTTAGAACTGCCTTTGCATTGTCCCAGAGGTTCTGATAGTTTGTGTCTTCATTGTTGTTTTGTTCCAAAAAATTGGTGATTTCTTTCTTCTTTTTTTTTTTTAAGAGTAAGAAATCGGGTGATTTCTTTCTTAATCTCATCTCTGACCCAGCTATCATTCAGCATAAGGTTATTTAACTTCCATGTTTTTGTATGAGTATGCAGATTCCTGTTGTTACTCAGCTCAAGTTTTATTCCATGGTAGTCCAAGAAGATGCATGGAATAATTTCTATTCCTTTACATTTACTGAGGTTAGACTTGTGACCTAAGATGTGATCGATTTTGGAGTAAGTTCCATGGGCTGATGAGAAGTATGTGTATTCAGTTTTGTTGGGATGAAATGTTCTGTAGATGTCTGCTAAATCCAAATGTTGGATGGTTAGGTTTAAATCTAAGATTTCTTTGCTCAGCTTCTTGTTGGAGGATCGATCCAACACTGCCAAAGGAGTGTTGAAATCTCCGACGATTATGGAGCTGGAGGAAATCAAGTTGCTCATGTCTGTTAGAGTTTCTCTTATAAATTGAGGTGCATTCTGGTTGGGTACATAGATATTAATAATTGAGATCTCATCATGGTGAGTATTACCCTTAACAAATATGAAGTGACCGTTGTTGTCCTTCCTTACTTTTGTTGGTTTAAAGCCTATTGTATCTACAAATAAAATTGCAACATCTGCTTTTTTCTGATTACCATTTGCCTGAAATATGGATGACCATCCTTTCACCCTGAGTCTGTATTTGTCTTTTAGGTTAAGATGTGACTCTTGTATGCAACAGATATCTGGCCTGAGCTTTTGTATCCAGTCAGCTAACCTATGCCTCTTTAGAGGATAGTTTAAGCTGCTCACATTAATGGAGAATATTGATAAGTCTGGTGAAGTTTTGGGTATCGAGTTTTTGAAAAGTCCAGTGGCCATTTTTAATCCTTTCGCCAGTGTGGAAATTGGAGTTTGATCCGAAGTTTCTAAGTGAGTTTACTTTTGTGGTATAGGATTGGGTTGGTCATTATGGAGGATAGGTCTGAGAATATCTTGAGGAGCTGGTTTTTTATGGCAAATTTCGTCAACATATGAATGTCATTAAAGTATTTAATTTCTCCATTATAAATGAAACTCAGTTTAGCTGGATACAAGATCCGAGGTTGAAAGTTATTTTGCTTTAGGAGATTAAAAGTCGGTGACCACCCTCTTCTGGCTTGAAAAGTTTCAGCAGAGAGATCTGCAGTCATTCTAATATTCTTGTCTTTGAAGGTAATGGTTTTCTTTCTCCTGGCAGCTTTGCGGATTTTCTCCTTCATATTAACTTTAGTGAAGTTAATTATTATATGCCTTGGGGATGTCTTATTGGGGTTGAGTCGTGCTGGGGTTCTGAAGCTGTCCGCTATCTGAATTTCAGAATCTCTAGGCATGTCTGGAAAATTCTGTTTCATAATTTCATGCAGAAGGGCCTCTGTGCCCAGCGAGGCCACTTCATCTGTTTCTGGAACTCGTATGATTCAGATATTCGCCTTCTTCGAATTAGCCCAGAGCTCTCTGAGTGAGTGATCCGTTTTTGCTCTCCATTTCTCTTCGTCTTTGAGAGTTTGGGAGCGTTCAAAGGCTTTATGTTCGATGTCAGAAATCCTTCCTCTGCTTGCTCCATTCTGTTACTGAGGGATTCTACTGTATTTTTCATATCTTTGAGGGCTGCAAATTCTTGCTTCAGTGTGTCTAAGCCTTTGGTGGTTTTGTCTTTAAATTCATTAAATTCTTGAGACAACTTTTGAATTTCTCCTCGAATTCCTAATTCCACTTTGTTAATCTTGTCTGCAATCCAAATTCTGAATTCGATTTCTGACATCTCAGCCAGTTGTTTATGAATGGGATCTTCAATTGCATCTGCCATATCTTTCCTTGGGGTGGTTGATCTTTTCTGGTTATTCATGTTACCAGAGTTTTTCCGCTGATTCCGCCCCATGGTTGTTTTACTCCCTCTGATTTTTTCCCCTGGGGCTTTGTCGAGGGCCTGTACAGTGTTGTGGCCTGAGAAACTGGGTCCCTGTCTGGTGTGTTGGGGCTAAATGGTTCTGCCTTGTTTTCAGCTGGTTTCTGTTCCACCCTAGTGAAACAGATACTTTGGATTGAAGTCTCAGCTGTGGAGAAATATCAGCAATTAAGTCACCCCGCCCCCCACCGGCAAACAATTGGAAAAGAAAAACCAAACCTTCCTACCACTGTGCACCTAGGGCACCACCTGATTTGTCCTCAGGTGGTTGGTTCAGTTCAAAAATGTCCAAATCAATTGTCTCAGTCTGCACCTATCTCGGGTGAGAGAGTTTAAGAGGTCTCAGGGAACTGGATCACAGGGGTCTGGTGACTATTCTGGTGTGGCTTGCTCCAGTGCTGCGTGGAGTCAGGAGAAGCCACCCAGCCTATAAATCAGTCTGGGAAGGTTGCTGCCTCCTTCCCCACTTTGCACCACTTCACACCCAGTCACTGATAGCCCTGCAGTTGGCTGACCCAGTTGCCTGTAGTGAATTGGTACTCCAGGAGTTTGTACCTGCCTGAATCACAAGGAAGTCTGCCAGGCCCCTGCGCTTTGCCTCTCTCCAGCAGGAGGAGGTGAGGCCTGACAACCTCAGGCACTAGATGAAGGTTGAGGGGTTTTCACTCAGGTCCAGTCTCACCCCTGATTAATGTTACTGACAGAACAGAACAGAAAAATTCTGTGTTTCCCCTGCAGAAGAGAAGCTGAACTGAGTTCAAATCAGCTTGTCTTTGCTCTTGTATTTTCTATAGGCTGACGATCCCCTGAGGGCCAGGTGCATCTTAGGTTTAGTAAAGCGGACCTCTGGGTCAGCCCCACCCTGGGATTTTCCCTGGTTTGAAAGTTTATGTTGCCTCAGGCAAACTCAGAGTCTCTGGTTGCCCAGGGAGACAGGGGGTGTGGCTTCAGAATATTCTGTAGTGAGCCGTATTGCTAGCAAAAGAGGGCTGCTGCCTTATGGCTCAGGCAACCATTGCTCCGGTATAGCTCCCGTCCGGCCAATTGTCCTCTCTCCGCTCCGTATCCCAGAGTCTGCACCGACAGGCTGCACCCAGCACTGTCTACACCCCTCGAGCAATCGCTCAAGAGTCTGGACCCCTGGGGGATAGGCCTCCAGACCTTGGAGTGAGAGCAGAGGGGAGCACGGGGAGCGCTGGAAGCCTGGGGTTGTGGGCAGAGAACAAACACAGCTTTACACAGTTTTATGCCTGGCCATATTATCACCAAAAGACGGCTGTCGCACTGTGCCTCAGGGAAGTGCCACTCTGGTGCAGTCCCCTCTCCGCTGACTGACCAGGACTGGCCTTCAGACCCCAGTGTGAGCGAAGGAGAGCTCCGGGAGCTCAGAATTCCAGGTAGAGACCATATACAGTTTATACAGTTTTTTGCCTGGCAGGTGGACGCCGTGGCACCCCAGTAGGGGAGGTAGGTCCCGTTTTTAGAGGGTCTCTCCCGTGGAGTGTAGTGGGAGGACCTTTGAACTCTGCCCAGTTGCTTGTGGGGCACTCTGAGACGTTCTCATGGGGGAGGGGACTCCTGTCCGCTTGGTGATGGATTTTGTACCTTTTGTTTGTATCCTTGTGGTTGCAGCTCGCCTCAGTGGGGTTGACGTGAGTTCTACAACCTTCTCTCTTAGTGCAGCTCAAATCCACCAGGTTACTTGCTGAATTTTTGTCCTTTAAGTCTCCTGAACGGGAGCCTCTGTGGAAAGCTGGCTTCAGTCATTCATCTTGTCTCCTCCCCCCAATTCTTTTGTTCTTAACGTCACTTGGCTCTGCTCTGATCTTGGTTATTTCTTTTCTTCAGCTTCATTTGGGATTGTTTTGTTCCTCCTATACCAAGTCCTTGAGATGGTCTTTTTCACAGATCTAGAAAAAATAGTTCTATGTTTCACCTGGAACCAGAAAGACCCATATAGCCAAGGCAACCTTATATAGTAAGAACTAATCTAGAGGTATCACTTTACAAGATTTCAAGGTATACTACAAGGCTATAGTAACCAAACAGCATGATACTGACACAAAAATGGAGGTAGAGAACTTTGGATCAGAACAGAGAACCCAGATATAAAACCATCCTCATATTTCCATCTGATCTTTTACAAAGCAGACAGTAATACACACTGAGGAAAAGAATCCCTATTCAATAAATAGTGCTGGGAAAATTGGATAGCCACATATAGAAGACTGAAAGAGGACCTACACTTCTCACCACTCACAAACATTAATTCATAATGAGCAACATACTTAAACCTAAGGCAGGAAGCTATATGAATTCTACAAGAAAACGTTGGAAAAATTCTTAAAGATATCAGCCTAGACAAAGAGTTTATGAAGAAGACCTCAAAAGCGATTACAGCCACAATAAAAATAAATAAATGGGACCCGATCAAATTTAAAAGCTTCTGCACAGCCAAAGACACATTAATAGAGATAGCAGGCAATCTACAGAATGGGAGAAAAGATTTGAATGGTATGCATTTGAAAAAGGACTGATAACGGACTATACAAAGAACTCAAGCAAAGCAGGAAGAAAAAAATCAAACTGCCCCATTTAAAAGTGGGCAAAAGACATGAACAGAAACTTTTCGAATTATATTAATGGCCAAAACAAACACATGAAGAAAATGCTCCATGTCTTTAATCATTGGGGAAATGTGGATCAAAACTACAATGAAATATCACCTAACTCCAAGGAGAATGGCTCTTACCCCAAAGTCCCAAAATGACGGATAATTGGCATGGATGTGGAGAGAAAGGACACTCACATGCTATCAGTGGAACTGCAAACAAGTACAACATCCATGGAAAGTAATATGGAGACACCTGAAAGAACTGAAAGCAGGCCTACCATTTCATACAGCAATCCCACCCCTCGGTATTTACACAAAGGTAAAAAGAAATTTTTTTTTTTTTTATTGTTGGGGATTCATTGAGGGTACAATAAGCCAGGTTACACTGATTGCAATTGTTAGGTAAAGTCCCTCTTGCAATCATGTCTTGCCCCCATAAAGTGTGACACACACCAAGGCCCCACCCACCTCCCTCCTTCCCTCTTTCTGTTTCCCCCCCCATAACCATAATTGTCATTAATTGTCCTCATATCAAAATTGAGTACATAGGATTCATGCTTCTCCATTCTTGTGATGCTTTACTAAGAATAATGTCTTCCACGTCCATCCAGGTTAATACGAAGGATGTAAAGTCTCCATTTTTTTTAATGGCTGAATAGTATTCCAAGGTATACATATACCACAGCTTGTTAATCCATTCCTGGGTTGGTGGGCATTTAGGCTGTTTCCACATTTTGGCGATTGTAAATTGAGCTGCAATAAACAGTCTAGTACAAGTGTCCTTATGGTACAAGGATTTTTTTCCTTCTGGGTAGATGCCCAGTAATGGGATTGCAGGATCAAATGGGAGGTCTAGCTTGAGTGCTTTGAGGTTTCTCCATACTTCCTTCCAGAAAGGTTGTACTAGTTTGCAGTCCCACCAGCAGTGGAAAAGTGTTCCCTTCTCTCCACATCCACGCCAGCATCTGCAGTTTTGAGATTTTGTGATGTGGGCCATTCTCACTGGGGTTAGATGATATCTCAGGGTTGTTTTGATTTGCATTTCTCTAATATATAGAGATGATGAACATTTTTTCATGTGTTTGTTAGCCATTCGTCTGTCGTCTTTAGAGAAAGTTCTATTCATGTCTCTTGCCCATTGATATATGGGATTGTTGGCTTTTTTCATGTGGATTAATTTGAGTTCTCTATAGATCCTGGTTATCAAGCTTTTGTCTGATTGAAAATATGCAAATATCCTTTCCCATTGTGTAGGTTGTCTCTTTGCTTTGGTTATTGTGTCCTTAGCTGTACAGAAGCTTTTCAGTTTAATGAAGTCCCATTTGTTTCTTTTTGTTGTTGTTGCAATTGCCATGGCAGTCTTCTTCATGAAGTCTTTCCCCAGGCCAATATCTTCCAGTGTTTTTCCTATGCTTTCTTGGAGGATTTTTATTGTTTCATGCCTTAAATTTAAGTCCTTTATCCATCTTGAATCAATTTCTGTGAGTGGGGAAAGGTGTGGGTCCAGTTTCAGTCTTTTACATGTAGACATCCAGTTCTCCCAACACCATTTATTGAATAGGGAGTCTTTCCCCCAAGGTTTGGTTTATCAAAGATTAGGTGGTTGTAAAATGTTAGTTTCATTTCTTGGTTTTCAATTCGATTCCAAGTGTCTATGTCTCTGTTTTTGTGCCAGTACCATGCTGTCTTGAGCACTATGGCTTTGTAGTACAGACTAAAATCTGGTATGCTGATGCCCCCAGCTTTATTTTTGTTACAGAGAACTGCCTTAGCTATATGGGGTTTTTTCCGGTTCCATACAAAACACAGAATCATTTTCTCCAAATCTTGAAAGTACGATGTTGGTATTTTGATAGGAATGGCATTGAATAGGTATATTGCTTTGGGAAGTATAGACATTTTAACAATGTTGATTCTTCCCATCCATGAGCATGGTATGTTCTTCCATTTGTTAATATCCTCTGCTATTTCCTTTCTGAGGAGTTCATAGTTTTCTTTGTAGAGGTCCTTCACCTCCTTCGTTAAGTATATTTCTAGGTATTTCATTTTCTTTGAAACTACGGTGAAGGGAGTTGCGTCCTTAATTAGCTTCTCATCTTGACTGTTATTGGTGTACACAAAGGCTACTGACTTGTGGACATTGATTTTATATCCTGAAACATTACTGTATTTTTTGATGACTTCTAGGAGTCTTGTGGTTGAGTCTTTGGGGTTCTCTAAGTATAAGATCATGTCGTCAGCAAAGAGGGAGAGTTTGACCTCCTCTGCTCCCATTTGGATTCCCTTTATTTCCTTGTCTTGCCTAATTGTATTGGCTAGAACTTCCAGCACTATGTTGTATAGTAAAGGTGACAGAGGACAACCTTGTCTGGTTCCAGTTCTAAGAGGAAAACCTTTCAGTTTTACTCCATTCAGTAAAATATTGGCTGTGAGTTTGTCATAGATAGCTTCAATCAGTTTTAGAAATGTGCCACCTATGCCTATACTCTTCAGTGTTCTAATTAGAAAAGGATGCTGGATTTTATCAAATGGTTTTTCTGCATCTATTGAGAGGATCATGTGATCTTTATTTTTGCCTCTGTTAATATGGTGGATGACGTTTATAGACTTGCGTATATTAAACCAGCCTTGCATCCCTGGGATGAAGCCTACTTGATCATGATGAATGACTTTTTTGATGATAAGCTGTAATCTATTGGCTAGGATTTTGTTGAGAATTTTTGCATCTATATTCATGAGTGAGATTGGTCTGAAATTCTCCTTTTTGTTTGGGTCTTTTCCTGGTTTTGGTATCAGGGTGATGTTTGCTTCATAGAATGTGTTGGGGAAGATTCCTTCTTCCTCAATTTTTTGGAATAATTTCTGCAGTACAGGAATAAGCTCTTCCTTGAAGGTTTGATAGAATTCTGGAGTGAAGCCATCTGGACCAGGGCATTTTTTGGTTGGAAGATTTTTTTATTGTTTCTTTGATCTCAGTGCTTGAAATTGGTCTGTTCAGGAGCTCTATTTCTTCCTGGCTGAGTCTAGGGAGAGGGTTTGATTCCAAATATTGATCCATTTCCTTCGCATTGTCAAATTTCTGGGCATAGAGTTTCTGGTAGTATTCAGAGATGATCTCTTGTATCTCTGTGGGATCAGTTGTTATTTCCCCTTTATCGTTTCTGATTGAGGTTACTAGAGATTTTAGTTTTCTATTCCTCATTAGTCTGGCCAATGGTTTATCTATTTTATTTATTTTTTCAAAAAACCAACTCCTTGTTTCATTAATTTTCTGAATGATTCTTTTGTTTTCAATTTCATTGATCTCTGATTTGATTTTGGATATTTCCTTTCTTCTACTGAGTTTAGGCTTAGATTGTTCTTCTTTTTCCAATTCCATAACATCTCTTGTGAGATTGTTGATGCGCTCTCTTTCTGTTTTTCGAATGTAGGCATCTAAAGTGATGAATTTTCCTCTCAAATCTGCTTTTGCAGTATCCCACAGGTTTTGGTAGCTTGTGTCTTCATTGTTGTTATGCTCAAGGAAGTTCATGATTTCCTGTTTTATTTCTTCCTGCACCCATCTGTTATCCAACAGAAGATTGTTTAGTTTCCATGCCTTTGGGTGGGGTCGAGCATTTTTGTTAGAGTTGAGTTCCACCTTTAGTGCCTTATGGTCTGAGAAGATACAAGGTAAAATTTCAATTCTTTGATTCTGTTGATATTTGTTTTGTGTCCCAGGATATGATCAATTTTGGAGAATGTTCCATGGGGTGATGAGAAGAATGTATATTGTTTATCTTTGGGATGGAGTGTTCTATATGCGTCTAGCAAGCACAGTTGTTCTAGGGTCTCATTTAAGTCTCTTATATCCTTGTTTAATTTCTGTTTAGAGGATCTATCCAGCTCTGTAAGAGGAGTGTTAAGGTCCCCTGTTGTTATGGTATTATCAGATATCATATTGCTCAGACTGAGTAAGGTCTGTTTCAAGAATCTGGGAGCATTTAAATTGGGTGCATAGATATTTAGAATTGAAATGTCTTCTTGTTGTATTTTTCCCTTGACCAATATAAAGTGGCCATCTTTGTCTTTTTTGACTTTAGTTGCTTTAAATCCACATGTATCTGAAAATAAGATTGCAACTCCTCTTTTCTTCTGAATTCCATTTGCCTGAAAAATTGTCTTCCAACCCTTGACTCGGAGCTTTAATTTGTCTTTTGAAGCCAGGTGTGCTTCTTGCAGACAGCAAATGGATAGCTTGTGTTTTTTAATCCAGTCAACCAATCTATGTCTCTTCAGTGTGGAATTCAAGCCATTAACATTTATTGACATAATTGACAAGTGTGGCAGTATTCTATTCGTCTTATTTGGTGAGAGTCCATTGCTTAGTTTTATCTTTTGCATCAGTGTGGAGGTTAGGTTCTGTCCTTTGATTTCTGAGTTCTTACTTTGCTGCTGATCCATTGTGGTGGTCAGTGTGCAGAACAGGTTGAAGTATTTCCTGTAGAGCTGGTCTTGTTGTGGCAAATTTCCTCAATGTTTGTATATCCGTAAATGATTTGATTTCTCCGTCAATTTTGAAGCTTAGCTTAGCAGGGTACAGAATTCTGGGCTGGAAATTGTTCTGTTTAAGTAGATTAAAGGTAGATGACCATTGTCTTCTTGCTTGGAAAGTTTCATTAGAGAAGTCTGTGGTCACTCTGATGGATTTGCCCCTGTAGGTCAACTGGCGCTTACTCCTGGCAGCTTGCAGAATTTTTTCTTTTGTCTTGACTTTGGACAGGTTCATCACAATGTGTTTTGGAGAAGCTCGGTTAGAGTTGAGGCGACCTGGGGTCCGATAGCCCTCTGAAAGCAGTGTGTCAGAATCTTTGGTGATATTTGGGAAATTTTCTTTTATAATATTCTCTAGTATGGCTTCCATTCCTCTGGGGCATTCTTCTTTCCCTTCTGGAATTCCTATAACTCGTATGTTGGAACGCTTCATAAAGTCCCATAATTCTGACAGTGAAAGTTCTGCTTTCTCTCTCTTCTTTTCTGCCTCTTTTACTATCTGAGTTATCTCAAAAACTTTGTCTTCTACCTCTGAAGTTCTTTCTTCTGCATGGTCTAACCTGTTGCTGATACTTTCCATTGCATCTTTAAGTTCCCTTATTGACTGTTTCAGTTCTTTCAGCTCTGCTACATCCTTTTTACATTCTTCATATCGTTCATCTCTTGTTTGATTCTGTTTTTGAATTTCCTTTTGGTTATTTTCCACTTTATTAGCAGTTTCCTTCATTGTTTCCATCATTTCTTTCATTGTTTTCAACATGTGTATTCTAAATTCCCTTTCTGTCATTCCTAACATTTCTGTATAGGTGGAATCCTCTGCAGTAGCTACCTCATGGTCCCTTGTCGGGGTTGTTCTGGACTGGTTCTTCATGTTGCCTGGAGTTTTCTGCTAATTCTTCCTCATGAGTGATTTCTTTTATCTGTTTCCTTGCCCTAATTTTCCTTTCACTTCCTCTTGCTCTTTAAGTTCTCGTGCCTGTGGAAGTTGCGGGTGGGTTTAGACGGATTGAACACACGCGACCACTTGCCGGTTTTCCACTGTTTTAGTCCTCGTCTTGGGGTCCAGAAGTCTCTCACTGACCCCTATATCCTCTCAGGGTGATGATAGGCAGATCCCACCTGCCAGAGATGCCTGGAGTCCTATCTCCCCAGACTCACGGTGCCCAGATTCAAGGAAGCTGTTACTCGGCTGCCATCTTGCTCAGAAATTTTATAAAAAAAAATTCATTCAAATGTTTATAGCAGCACTATTCACAATTGCAAAAGTTTGTAAACAGCCTAAGTGCCCACCAGTTCATGAATGGATTAATAAAATGTGGTATTTTTAAATGATGGAGTACTACATAGCCCTAAAACTGATGATGTAGTATCTTTTGAAACAACCTAAATGCACCTGGAGACCATTCTTTTTTTTTTTTTTTTATTTTTGAGACAGAGCTTCAAGCTGTCACCCTAAATAGAGTGCTATAGCATCACAGCTCACAGCAACCTCCAACTCCTGGGCTTAAGTGATTCTCTTGCTTCAGCCTCCTAAGTAGCTGGGACTACAGGCACCCGCCACAACACCCAGCTATATTTTAGTTGTAGTTGTCATTGTTGTTTGGCAGGCCTGGGTTGGATTTGAACCCACCAGCTCTGGTGTATGTGCCTGGCACCCTAGCCACTTGAGCTACAGGCGCTGAGCCTAGAGACCATTCTTTTAAGTGAAGTACTGCAGGAATGGATAAACAAACACCACATGTACTCAATACTAAATTGAGACTAGTTGTTCAACATGTATCTGCATGTATAAAAATAAAATTCAACAGAAATCAAGTAGAGAGGAAGAGGATATGGGTAAATTCATACCTAATGCATACACTGCACACTACCTGGGTGAAGGGCACACATATTATTTTAACTTAACCTGTACAAAAGCAAATTATGAAACCAAATTTTGTGCATCCTTGTAATATTCTGAAATTAAAAAAATTTACTTCTTATTTATACCAAATTATTTTGCATTTATACATATTTGTCTTCTATTTTTGCTGTCTCTGGCATTAACTTTCCCCTCAGTGTACCTATCAAAATGAGACTCTGTCTCTACAAAAAAAAAAAAAAGAGGTTCTTTGATTATTGATGAACTTCCACATTCTTACAAACAACCACTCAACAACTCCCCTCTCTTATTCCTAACAAATTTAGAAACTTGATGGTTTACACAATTTTTGAGAAAAGATCTTACTCTTTGATCGAGACTAGACTGTTAGCATTATCATAGCTTACTGAAATTTCAAATTCCTGAGCTTATGCAATCCTCCTGCCTCTCAGGTAGCTAAGATTACAGGTGCACACCACCATGCCTGGCTAATTTTTCTATTTTGTGTAAAGACAGGGTCTCACTATGTTTTGCCCAGGCTGATCCGGAACTTCTGGCCTGATGAAATCATTTTGCTTTGGCCTCCAAAGTGCTACAATTACAGGAGTGAGCCATTGCACCCAGCCTTTGTTTTTTTAATTTCAAAAATTTAGGAGGTATAACTTTTTTTTTTAATTAGATAAATTATAGCATGCTGAAGTCAGAGCTTTCATGGTATTTTTCACCAGAAGAGTGAACATTGTATCAGGCAGGTAGATTTTTACCCTTCACACCCTTTCCTCCTTTCCCCTTTCTTAGTTTCCAATGTCCTGTCCACTACCGCTCTTTATGACTATACATATCCTTTGTTTAGCAGACACCACGTAGTATCTGCTTTTCTGTATCTGAGATACTTCACTTAGAATAATTGTCTCAAGTTCCACCCAAGTTGTTTGGTACTGGCAGAAAGGTAGATTCAAAGATCTGTGAAACAGAATAGTGAACTCAGAAATAAAGCTATCTTTTATATGGAAGTGTGGGTGATTACATGTTGGTTTCATACTAGTACTGAGTACGTTGGATACTTTTTATTTCATTCTTGAGATACTTTACTAAGAAGAATATGTTCCAGTTCCATCCAGGTAAACATAAGGCGGTGCCAGTGGCTCAGTGAGTAGGACGCCGGCCCCATATGCCGAGGGTGGCGGGTTCAAACCCGGCCTTGGCCAAACTGCAACAAAAAAATAGCCGGGTGTTGTGGCGGGCGCCTGTAGTCCCAGCTGCTCGGGAGGCTGAGGCAAGAGAATCGCGTAAGTCCAAGAGTTAGAGGTTGCTGTGAGCTGTGTGACGCGACGGCACTCTACCTGAGGGCAGTACAGTGAGACTCTGTCTCTAAGAAAAAAAAGAGGTAAAGGTCTCCATCTTTTTTAAGGCTGCATAATATTCCATGGTATACATATACCACAATTTATTAATCCATTCATGGGTTGATGGGCACTTGAGCTTCTTCCATTACTTGGAAATTATGTATTTGACTGCAATAAACACTCTGGTGCAAATATCTTTGTTGTAAAGTGATTTTTGGTCTGCTGGATATATACCTAGTAGAGGAATTGCAGGACCAAATGGAAGGTCTGCTTTCAGATCTCTGAGTGTTCTCCAAACTTCTTTCCAAAAAGAATGTATTACTTTGCATACCCACCAGCAGTGCAGAAGTGTTCCCTTTTCTGCACATCCATACCAACATCTGTAGTTTTGGGATTTTGTATGTGGGCTACTCTTACTAGAGTTAGATGATATCTCAAAGTGATTTTGATTTGCATTTCTCTGATGATTAAATACAGTAAGCATTTTTCATATGAAAGATAAAACACAACTATAGCCCAGGAAGAAGGAAGATGGAGAAGGGGGAGGGCAAGGGAGGGGGGAGGTTGGATGGTGGAAGGGTAATCAGTGGGACCACACCTATGGTGCATATTGCAAGGGTACATATCAAATCTATTAAGTGTAGAGTATAAATGTCTTAACATAATAAGTAAGTGAGATGAAGGCTATGTTAACCAGTTTGATGTAAACATTCCAAATTGCATATAAAATCAGCACATTGTACCTCATAAATGCATTAATGTATACAGTTATGATTTAATAAAAAAAGAAAAGTATGAGGAATTGGAAATTGTCTTTGCCTTAAGATAAACTTTTTTTTATAATTAGTTTCACTGACCCTCATTTTTTCAAATACTTGTAAATCATACATTTAATAAAGAAGTTAGGGTACAAAAAAGAAAAGAAATAAAGCTGTGACCAACTGACTTTTGACAAAGTAGACAGAAACACACACTGGGTAAAGGATGGCCTATTCAATAAATAGTGCTGGGGAAACTGGGTAGCCACATGGAGAAGAAAGAATCTGGATCTCTTTCTCTCATCATATACAAAAATTAACCAAGACAGATTAACGACTTAAATATAAGACCTGGGGCCATAATAATTCTGGAAGGAAACAGGAAAAACATTTTTGGACATAAGTCTAGGCAAAGAATTTAAGAGTAAGACCCTGAAAGCAAGCATAGCAACAATAAAACTAAGTAAATGGGACTTACTACACTGAAATGTTTCTGCACAATCAAGGAAACAGTCAACGGAGTGAATAGGCAACCTACAGAATGGGAGAAAATACCCCCAAACTACACCTCCTATAAAGGGGTGAACATCTAGAATTTTTAGCACTTTTCTTGAAAAAATGGAAGTGCTATTATAAATCACTTTGGATGACTAATTGGTGTATGTGAAGTAAATCCTACCAGAATCCAGATGATCTTCTTAGTAAAGAAGAAGAGCTTAAATTTAGCTCCTTTGTAACTAAAAATTCCAAAGAATTGAAATTTTAGGAACATTTAGATCCAGTTATATTCTATAAACTATTTATTAAAATATGAAATCAGATACTTCAAAATTACTAAGAAATTCATTTCTTAATTTTTTATTCAGTAGTATCATGAGTCTCTGCTGTGAGCCTACCTCATACTTAACAGCCATCCAACTGCTAGAGGTTGAACAAATATGACCCAGAGAACAAATATGACCCAGTCCCTGCATTTGAAAAGTGTACATTCTAATCATTCCTTTACCCAGATTTGTTTCTATTTCCCTTTGTGCCATCTCTCTTTGGTGACACCCTAGAGGAATAATTCTCTTCTGTGTTGGCAGTTGTAATATTATCACTCACCCAAGTCTCCCTCTCAGGAACCTGTAGCTAAACTCGTGGACTTCAGAATCTGACAGAACTGGGTTGAGATCTCAGTTGTGCTGTGAAACTCTGTTTCCTCTGTAAAGTAATGATGACACCATCTATTATGTACCACGGTTGGGTGGGTTAAAGGCCAGTGCCTATTACAAAGCAAGTGTTCAGTTAATAGTAACTGCCATTAATGTCACAAATAGTAGATTAATACTGTATGATGAAATTCCTCCATGATTTTGTGATATCCTTATAAGACTCATGTATTTAATGACTCAGGATGGAAAATTATTGTGATTTTTTTTTTTTGGTCACTTGTTCTATGAATACTGTGAGTGGATTAAGTATTTGGCAAGGGTTCTAACTTTAGACACCTCCTTCCCTCTCCTCTGCTCTCCTCCCCTCTCCTCTTCCTCTCCTCTCCCCACCTCTCCTCTTCTCTCCTCTCTCTGCCTCTCCTCTCCTCTCTTCATCAAGCTACACAGTGTTTCTAAGTGCCAACTAAGTTGGTTGACTGGAGAGAGATCCTTGACTAAGAGTGAGAAAATGGAAATTTTAGCCTGATATCAGGGAATTGACTTCAACACTCTGGGTCTCATTTCTAAAATGAAGACATTGGGCTAAATTATTTTTATGGACCTTTCAAGCTCCAACATTTAAGAAATGCCGGTCCTTTACCTAACAAATGCAATCAATGTAACCTTCTTCCAAAAAAAAAGAAAACTGAATAAATAAATAAAAATAATAAGAAACACTGGTCCTTTTATCAGCTGAATTGGAGTTATAGGGATCAATAAACACCTGTTTCAGCTCTGCATTCTCGGCTACAAACTCCAGACCTGGCATATCAGGAATCCCACTCAATCCACATTCATCACCTGAATGAAACCTCTATGAGTGGGGAGAGGGCCCAGGAGCAGCAGATGGTGGGTGGCTGCATAAGCTTACTTTTTGACAGTGGGGCTTGTTATTATTGAAGGGACAGGTGACCCCTTTTGCCGAGGACCAGTAGACCTTCGAAATGTCCTGTTAAATAGGCACCTTCTGCTTCATGGAAAAGGTCCTGTAGTGGCCACTCTATTGAGTTCTTCTCTTACCAATAGTGATTGAGCAGCAGGACTCTGGAATTCCTCAGATTAGCCTTTTCCAGGGAGAGTTCTATAGATTAGTTCTATGCTAATCCTATGGGATGTCCATTCGAGTTACACAGAGGAAGGACTCCTTAGTCACATGTGTTTGACACACATCAGGCTCATTAGCATTCTACCATCTTCTTGGTGCCTGGCTTCTCAGAGCCTGGATTGTGCTCACGATCAAACCACTGGGAAATTGCCCCATGTTTGGCTCAAGTGTAGTGTTTTTTGACATTTCTTATCTCATGGCACACTCGAACCTATAGTTAAACTTCCTTTGCACACTTAAATTACATTGATCACAAAAAAGAGTTTTTTAAAAAGAAGAATATACTGACTGCTTTAAATTTCTTAAGAAAATAATTTAATTAATGGTCTTTAAAAATTTTTGTGGCACACTAAGACCCTCTCACAGCACATCTGTGTGCTGTGGTACACTGGTTGAAAATCACTGCTCAAGCACATTAGGAGTGTGTCTCTGGACTGGTTTTCAATGGCACATATTTTGATGCCTGCTGCTTCCAACATTCCTGCACTTGCTTCCTCACTGTGTATTCATCTTTCTATATGGTTAGTGCTAAGCTAAGGGGTCATGATTTTTGGAACTCAGGTCAACCAGAAGCCAGGACACAAACCTGGAGTCAGCAGAGGACAGTAAACCTCATCTTCCCTCATGGGGACGACCATCACCTCATCATATGAGGGTATGTACTTTCTATTCCTATTTGGCCCTGCTGATACGTAGGAGGCATATAGGAGAAGTGTGCTGGTGGCTGAAGATTTCAGATCGTCACCACTTCTCCCCCTCTGAAGTAAGTGAAAGACAGAAATATTTTCCTGTAAAATTTCAAGGAATATGTTATATCCTGCAAATGGGATGGGATGCTCTCTTGAGGCTAACTTTTTAAAGATATGTCATGGCGCTGTCACCAGGGTCTCCCTTTGCTCTGTTGAAGGTCCTGCTATGCATATTGAGATAGTTCAAGGCAAAGGGAGTATTGCCTATGGGTACATATATAGTAACAATGCAGTCATAAATTTTCTTCTAATCCCATATTTGTGAAAACATAGAAAGGGATTGAATGGATCTCTCTTGCTGAGCAAATCACCTTTACATTCTGGCTGATCAAATTCAAATCTGAACAATAACACAGGAAAATTTTTAGAATACTTAGGGGAACATCATTCCAGAAAAGCTTAAGAACGTACATATCATGTATTCATTCAAAGAAGCCCACCCCTGCCACCCTACCTTCTCACTGCCCCTTCTGTCAGTTCACTTCTAGTTCTTACTAAGTATTCTACTGGTGTCTGTTGAGAACTTACTATGTACAAACACTGTGCAGGGTTCAAAGACACTAAACATGATCCCAAGCCTTAAGGATGTCAGAGCCCACATCCTTAAGGGGCAACACATAAATTATAATTCAATGACGTGGGAGCCTGTTCAATGTGCTAAAAGTGAAAAAAGAAGTGGTGAGTGAAATGCGTTGTGCAGGTGAAAGGAAAATTGTTTGAAGGAAATGGAACTTTCTCTGAGGACTGTTCATTAATTCAGACCAGCTCTTGGAAAATAATAATATAGACTAATTTTGAATGGCTTATAGGCTTATTCTTCCCTTATTCCTTTACTTGGTCTACTCTCCACACGACCTTCTCCCAGAGCTAACTGATCCAGGGTCCCATTTTTTTGGTCACAGTGACCCCCCCAAATTCATATAGATAAATATAATCCCTAAGACAATGATATCCAGGAGGTGGAGACTTTGGGAGATGATTAGATTATGGGGTGGAGCCTCATGAATGGGATTCGTGCCTTATTTATTTATTTATTTTTGGTTGGGGATTCATGAGGGTACAATAATCCAGGTTGCACTGATTGCATTTGCTAGGTAAAGTCCCTCTTGCAATCATGTCTTGTCCCCAGAAGGTGTGGCACGAAGAGACACCTCATTCCTTCCACTATGTGAACCAGAAAGAAAATGCCTATCTGTGAACCAGAAAGCAAGCAAGCCTCACTAGATACTGAGTCTGCCTTGATGATGGATTCAGTAGCCTCCAGCACTGTGAGAAATAAATATCTAGTGTTTATAATTCATCCAGTCCATGGTATTTTTCTATAGCAGCCAGAATAGACTAAGACCATCTCACAGTGGTCTGAGACTCTAGGACTTCTTCCCTACATGAAGTCTGCCTTCCTTGGCATGTGCCCTGGACTTGTTGCCATCATCCCTGGATGGATTGCTTAGAAAAATCACCTGTCTGGTTAATAAATTGTGGTATATGTACACCATGGAATATTATGTAGCCTTAAAGAAAGATGGAGACTTTACCTCTTTCATGTTTACATGGATGGAGCTGGAACATATTCTTCTTAGTAAAGCATCTTAAGAATGGAAGAAAAAGTATCCAATTACTCAGCCCTACTATGAAATTAATTTATGGCTTTCACATGAAAGCTATAACCTAGTTATAACCTAAGAATATGGGGAAGGGGGAGAAAGAGGGGAGGGAAGGGACTGGATGGACGGAGGGAGGGTGATTGGTGGGATTACACCTGCGGTGCATCTTACAAGGGTACATGTGAAACTTAGTAAATGTAGAATATAAATGTCTTAATACAATAACTAAGAAAATGCCAGGAAGGCTATGTGATGAAAATGTGTCAAACGGTTTATAAAACCAGTGTATGGTACCCCGTGATCACATTAATGTACACTGCTATGATTTAATAATAAATAAATAAATAAAAGAAAAAGAAAAATCACCTGTCTGGATTCCTCTTCTCCAGAGTCCAGTCAAGGTGGTCTTTGAGACTGCTCAATATCTCTTGCTTAGACGTTTGTGAACTAAGGAGAGATGGAAAAGTAAAAGGTCTTCCTTCCCCTTTCCTAGCTTTCTGGAGGAAAAATATTTGCCTCTAATGAGGGATAATAATAAAAATATTTAAAAACGATTAGGGACATTACACTAACCATTAAGAACAGAAGTGAGTCTTAGACTTGGCCATGTCTGCCCCGTGACCCACAGCTGCCGCCAAGTCCAAGAACCATACCACACTCAACCAGTTCCAAAAGTAGCGCAGAAATGGCATCAAGAAACCCGGATCACAAAGATATGAATCTCTTAAGGGGGTGGATCCTGAGGAACATGCGCTTTGCCAAGAAGCACAACAAGAAGGGCCTGAAGAAGATGCGGACCAACAATGCCTAGGCCATGAGTGCACACGCTGAAGCTCTCAAGGCCCTTGTAAAGCCCAAGGAGGTTAAGACCAAGTTTCCAATGGTTGCCAGCCATAAATTCAGTCAGTTGACTTGCCTACGTCCCTGATCCCAAGCTTGGGAAACGTGCTTGTGCACGCATTGCCAAGGGTCTCAGGCTCTCCTGGACAAAGGCCAAGGCCAAGGATCAAATGAAGGCCCAAACTGCAGCTTCATTTGCAGCTCCAGCGTCAGTTCCAGCTCTGGCTCCCAAAGGTGTCCAGGCCCCCACGAAGGCTCCAGAGTAGAGGCATCTGTCTGCCATGGGACAAAATGACTGGTGTGACCTCTAGGCTGCTGTCTGCATGGGACTGGGTTCCTCCTGTCCCATTTATACAAATAACCCTGAGATGGGGGAGGTGGGGGAAGACCAATTGTAAGTCACTAGGTTTCAGCAGAGCCCTGAAGGAAGGAAGCTGGACTGCATTCTGGGAGCTCTGGGGTGGGGCCAGAGCAGTGCTGTGGATGCCATGGTACCTTGGGAAATGGCTGCTCCAAACTTATACATGGTTCAGTATTTTACTGTTTGGCACAACTGTATTGGCACGTCCCTGTTGCATATCAGACATTCTTTATGGTGAACAAATAGACATCTTGACTCAAAAAAGGAATACAGAGCTTGCTATTGTGACTCTAATAATGGGAATTTCAGGGAAGTTAGGTAGGGAAGGTAGTGTCATAAAAGGCCGATCAAGGAAGCCTTTTGGAACTGATTCCTTATCCCTTGCTTTTCCTCTCTATCCTTTCCCCCTAAACACAGGCAACACTATGGTAACGATTGTTATTAGTCACATCCTTACCTAACAGACTTTGTTTTCAAGACTTGGATCAATGATGATGGCCAGTTATGGAAACATTACCCAAGATAAAAAGATGGCCTGAACACTTTCCTGAGTGCCTGCCTCAGGCTCCATTTACTTTGATTTGAGACCACAGTTCATTTTAATTTTTATTCTATCCACATGAAGAACTCAGAAGGTCAAATGTGATATTTCTTCTGGAAGGAGCAGATACTTCCAGGTAAGTGTGGATCCCTGATTTACACAGCCATTGCACACACCTCTTTTGAGCAGAACCCGCGATCACTGTATGAGACACAAACAAGACGAGTGTTTATTTAAGAAGCTCATTTAAAATGTCAGGCTGTGCTACAATATTTAAAAAGTAAAAAGATGTTTTCAACTAGCATATATCAAATCTCTTTTTCTGCTTGGATGTAAGCCAAGCCCATTGACTCTTCACTGCAGTTTAGTTAACACGAGTCAAGGACGCATCCATGGTGGTGTCTCCACTGACTCATCTGGAATAACTAGGGATGCAAGATCAGCTTTGGAAACTAATAAAACCTTCCTACTGTAGAAACTACGAGGGAGTTTCTGAATATATTGGTTTATTTTTGACAGAATGGATTTTGCTTTCTCTACAGTTATTCATAAATAAGCAGGAAATTGGCTCCAGAAGGCAAATGATAGCAAGTATTTCCCAATCAGTGAGAGTCTGCTAAATGCCCATGTTAGAGAGGCTTTGTTTGGTTTCATTCCTCATTTTTTCTGGATTACCACCCCAGTCTCTTAGCATAAATCAGCCAACCTTCTAGGGAAGGGATTTCTGTAAACTTATACCCCATATCTGTACCTGGGACATCATACAAGTGAAGGATATAACAAAGGGGTGAAGAGTGAAGGTAAGCTTTTGTTTCCAACAAAGTTTTAAACAGGTCCTTTGGGCTCAGTGAAGAAAAGATTAAAAATATCTTGCCCTTTTGATTCGAAGAAATTATGTTTTTTTTTTTTTTTCCTATTGTCTCGGTGTAGACCTTTAATCTGTAATGTTCTCTTGCCTCCAGCAAATCATGTCTATAGGATGTTTTCCAAACTGAACTATTCTAGAGGGATTTTGGTCTTTGAGACTGCTCAATATCCCTTGCTTAGACATTTGTAAACTAAGGAGAGATGGAAAAGTAAAAGGAGCACATGAAAACTCTGTTACTTGAGAAAATTCAGACAGACATAAAAGTAATAAAAATTCTTAGCACATTTTAAGTAAAAAGCCCTCTGGAAAAAAAAGAAAAAAAGAAAAACACCAGAAATTAAAAGAGAATAGCTCAACTAAATACTTTCTGACTAACTAAAAATATGTACACTGAGAACAAATCAGACCGTTAACAATGCCAAATTAATGGACACCACTGACAAAGCTGGTCCATATGTCCATCCTCCAAAAGTTTCACAGACCTTTCCAATTAGAACAATGAAATGATTCTTTTAATCAAATAAAAATCTGAACCACAATTTTCATTATTTTATGATAAGGAAAAATCACAGAAACTTGTAAATCCCGGTGTTCCTTTTTTCCAGATGTACCAATTGAATTTGTAATTGCAAGACACTGTCTGGTTTTAATGAATGTGCAACATATGGATTAGTTCATTTCATTGCTTTTACATGTAGGGTCCTCAAGAGTAGGCAGAGATCTTGTTAACTACAAACAACATTCCAAAGATTAAATATTTTTAGAAGTAATCATTTATAGTACTCCGTTGAGCTGCATTATATCTGCGTCTCAATTGTTTCTCGTCTGTAATTTGGACAGTTCCAATACCTGGCTACCACTGTATTAGTTCTTGCCTGTATAATTAACTATTTTTTTTTTTTTTTGTAGAGACAGAGTTTCACTTTATTGCCCTCAGTAGAGTGCCGTGGCGTCACACAGCTCACAGCAACCTCCAACTCCTGGGCTTAGGCGATTCTCCTGCCTCAGCCTCCCGAGTAGCTGGGACTACAGGCGCCCGCCACAACGTCCGGCTATTTTTTTTGTTGCAGTTTGGCCGGGGCTGGGTTTGAACCCGCCACCCTCGGTATATGGGGCCGGCGCCCTGCTCACTGAGCCACAGGTGCCGCCCATAATTAACTATTTTAAGAACTATTCATTCAATAATATGTTTAGGCCAACCAAGTAGCACAAACTTTCTCCAAGGCAATGTGATTAGAATAATTGCCACTCTAGGCCACTGTGAGTCATGCTGATTTATTTTATCAAAATTTAGAGTTTTATAAAAACTCTAAAAACTAGGCATGAGCTTAGACAAAATTAAGTGGAATCCAACTGCTACTCTTAGTGAATTTATAATCTTAATAATTAAGGTGAAAACAAATATTGGCATAGGCACTGAAGGAATTTGTTTTCACTGATTTATGAACTATGTGCATTGATAAACTAGTCTTCTTTTTCAGAACAGAGAATAGGACTCTATCCACAAGGTAAGATTCCCGTGAATTGCTACCCTATGAATTTCCTGGAGACATAGGACTTGGAAGAAAAGGCCTGGGAAGGGAATGAGAAGTGGCAGATCAGATGGTTGACCATAGAAGGCCTTGTTTAAGATAAGACAATTTTCCAGTTTCTGAGGGCAATTGTTGCTTCTTTCTACTCAAGAAACACGCACTTTATCCAGATGAGTATTTTGAACTTACAATCATGCTGATTCACCAAGAAATGAAGATTTTCATACCTGTAGTTTTATCTGAGTATATTTTCTAATTTTATTTTGTAGAAAAGTTTTTAGTTATTATACTTTTAGTTAGATTTATTCATCCATAAATAACATCTCACTGAGGCTTAGTCAGCATCAATTATCAGGGGCTCTTACTGTATCTTATTCTACTCAGCAATTCTGTAAAATTCTGCACTCTCTGCATCCTAATTTAGAGATTTTATTCAGTAAAATTTAAGCCACCCTAGCAATTAGTCACTCTACTACCAATGCTCAAATTTTAAATTATATAGAAATTCTGTAAGGTGAAGTTTTGACATGCATTCACATGTGAAGTCTGAATGTAGTGCTGTAGCTTCAGCCTGAATTGGACAAAGAAGGGTTGGAATTAGGGATTCCAAACAGGCCATTTCTACTTCCACATTTTGTTACAAGCCATTTTGTATCTCCAATGTGTGGACATTCAGTTTCTTTCCCCTCTACCTTTAATGATCTTTGGATTTTTGAACGGGTTGCCATTTCTTTTGGTAGCAGAACAATTTCTCTTCGTAGTATTTAGCTTCTTTATTCCAATTGTATGCTTATTTATGTGCTTTTCTCGTGTGTTTATAAGGTCAGTAAGGATTGGGGAACTTGTCTATTCTATTGTCAGGAGTTCTGAATACCCAGGGAAGGACATACCACAAAGTTGGTGCTTGGTAAATATGTGGTTAAATTAAAAAAACAAACAAACAAACACACAAATGAATATGTTGCTTTTTGTTTTATCAAGTATTTGCATGTTACATATCTCACTCGTAGTTTTCCTTTGCTTATGACAAAATATGTCTTTTGTTCTCCTTTTAGTCAGTTTGCTAACTTGCCTTCTTACCAATTGGTAGATATAAACATCTTTTGGTTTCTTAAGCCCATTAATGTAAATGTCAAGTTTTATAGTGTAATAAAAATATCTGTAAAAAGTCATTTGGACAAGGTAACTTCTACTACCACAAACCGTCTCCCCAGTCTTCTGGGTGTGAAAAATCAACATCTCACTTTTTTTTCTCCCTTACTAAAGGATAAGCCCTGAGTAATTTAATGTATCTTCACACTCTTGAGTCCAAAGGCCCATTAGTAAATGTTTACTGAGAGCTGCTCTCCCGTTTTCCTTAGGGAAAGCTAAGTGAAAAATTAATCTTTTTACTTCAACAACCAACTTTGTTTCAACAGCTGCTTCAAACACTGAAATTATTCTTAAAATTAAGCAAAATAATAAAAAGTTAACAGTTTATTTTGTATTGCATATAGTATTTGTACACAACTCACAGATTATTAAGTCCATCTATACTCCAGCATCTGATATTTTAATTGTGTTTCCAACACATGTTCATAAATTCGTTCTTACAACTCAAAATGTGTTTTCCCAAGGAAACAGAATTTTAAAGGTGATTTGTTTTGCAAGCTAGATCTCTGCTGCTTATTTTAGCTCTATGTTCCCCTGCTAGTGCCTGCTACTGGGCTGAGTGACGCACATTCCTAACCTCTGGTCATTGCAGCCCTTTGAGGTGGCTATTTTCATCCTGTCTTTACAGATGGACTGCTTCCTTACACCAACAGCCAATGAAGTAAAGCTGAAGAGACAAAGTAAGCAAATAGCAGAGCTTAAATTTGACCCAGCTATGCTCAAATTCAAAGTCCCAGGTCTTCCTATCACATATCACTGCTACTAATTGACCTAAGCAACTGTGAAGAAACCAAAGGGTTCAGATGAGGTGACTGAGAAATGATGAAATCCTTCAATAGGCATATGAATTGTGGAAGTGAGCAATTATTAGTTTCCTACAAAACGATTCAAGATGCTGTTGGTTTGAACTAGAAGTGTTTGAGACAAAGTAACTTTCATGAAAGTGGCCCTAATCAGAGGTTGAAAATTCTAGTCAGATCAAGTCAGTAAGTCTTGGCCACCATTTTGAATAAAAGCAGAATAAGAATGTGAATAGGGAGAGAGAACACCAAAGATAGAGAAAAAGTGATAGGAAAGGACCAAAGCTTATGTGAAAAGCAGAAAAGAAAGCCTTTTAGAAGTTGTCCCATTGATTAATTACTCCCAAGGCATTACTGAAACATCATACATTAATCATGGATAACACAAACATATATTGTCTTGGAAGCTGCCTATGTTATCAGATGCTAATCTCATCATCGGGTAGATGATCCTATAGAATATTGGAATATTTACAGGGGAAGAATATTATTAGCATGAGAAGAAATAGATTTGTGATATGTGAGGCCTTAAACCATTAGGAAGATGAATGGGCTTAGTGATAACTCCCCATATGTGATCTACCTGTACAGAAAGATTTTATAAATAAGGAATTTGAAGTAAAAGTAGGCACAGCAGTCGCTTGTAACTTTACTGCTAATATAGATGAAATAAATCATGCCTATGGTAATGTAAAAATCCAAATAAAATAACATGAAAATAAAAGAGTGATATAAGAGAGCTTGTAAGGAAAATTATTATTATTACAATTATTATTAGCTACCTTTTTGTTGCATTCTTACCACAGGCCAAACACATTACAAAAATGTTATTTAACCTTGACATTAATCTTTCATGACATTACCTTATTGTAAACATAAAGAAACAGGCTCAGAGAAGTCATACAACACTCAAGTTCGGAGACCTGCCAGTGGTAGAGATAGAAGTCAAACAATGCTTTTCATACTTCTTGCTAATAAACTTCCACTATGTTATAGCAGGGAAGAAAGATATGATTGTTTGGGTCTATGACAAGAGAAAAAGATAGATCAGAGACATACTATAACAAAATTTTCTTAAATAACAAATGAAGATGACTGATTAAAATTGAACTTCATTGTTTGACAGGAGCTTAGAAATATATTTTGGCATAAGAATGTGCATCTTCTATTGTGGTAAATGTAAACTTCTTTTTTGTCACTGTTTCAAATTATGTTTTTGGATACCTAGTAATTTAAAAAACATGTATCAGGAACAGAAAATTTACAAAGAAATAATGAACATGTCCTCTCACTTGTTGAGGTTAAATCCAGCGATACAAAAATGACAGAAAAATGTGACTTAGACCATAAGTCCTATATTATAACATCAAAGAGCAGTATGATTTAGAAGGAGGCGTAGATCATCTCTGGTAGGGATGACTGTAGAATGGATTTCAGGTAGACGTGACCCCTGAACTGGGGCTTCAAGGACATGTGGGCACAGAGAATGGGCTGGCATTTCAGTCTGAAGGACTGTGCGGGAGCTGCAAGGAGAAAGTGGCTAAGTCCACTGGGTGAGCCACCCGATTTAGAAGCATTCAGAGTGAGGTAGAAGAGTATAGGAACATAATGCTGGAAAAATAGATTGCCTTCTGAAAAATAATGGACTTAAGTTTTAGGCTGATGAACTACTATTTTGTCTGGTAGCCAAGAGGTAGCCACAGAAGTAGCTTAACCAGGGAAGATGTCTTAATCCATTTTCCATTGCTTATAACAAAATATCTGAAAATAAATTAAATTTATTTCTTCTAGTTATAAAGGCTTTGCAGCCAAAGGTTGAAAATCCACATCTAGTGAGGGCCTTCTTGCTGGCCAGGTCTCTGCAGGGGATTCTGAACATGCTAGCTCAGGTCTATCTTTCTCACCTTTTTGGCCACTAGTCCTATTCTCATGGCAATCCATTAGTTTATAAATCCATTAATTTATAAATGAGTTAATCCATTTGTGAGAGCAGAGTCCTTATGGTCCAATGGCTCCACCTCTCAATACTGCCACATTGGGGATTAAATTCCAACATGAGCTTTGGAGGATACATTCAAAACAGCATAAGCATACATATTTATTTAATGACAACACATATTTATAGCTTAATAGATATCTTTATGGTACTACTGAGCACTTTACAAATACTAATTAATTTCTACGAGCTTCTTATGAGTTAATTTCAACTATTAGCCACAGTTCACTTGTGAGGAAACTGAGGCACAAAAGGTAAGTAACTTGCCCAGGTTATAGACATAGTAAGTTGTGGAGGTGGTATTTCAACTGAGGCATTACGCTTGAAAGCCCAATCTCATAGCCTTTGTATTAGGCTGCCATGTAGGGGCAAGTTGTCATTACAGGAAATTTAATGTTTTGACTTTGTAAAATTATACCAGAGACTGAGAAAACTGGAGTCAAGGCAGTTGAAAAAAAATTTCATTAAGTCATAAAAAACTACATGAGATAGAGGACTGGCTGTAGAGGTCACATACTTTATCATCATTAAGGAGCATCCACTTTGTCATTGTGATTTTTGTTGTATTTCACTCTTTTGCTTTACATTTTTGCCTTGACTACACTGTGCCTGATTGCTTTTCATTTGTGTTTGCCTGGTAGTTTTTGCACATTTTTACTTTTAATCTTTCTAAGTAATTTTATTCTGGTATAGTTTTCCCATACACATACACACTCTTGTGTTTTCTGATACAATCTGAAAGTTTTTTTTCTTTTCGTTGATAACTCCATTCCTTCTATAGCCATTCATATGAAGGATACGTACCATCTGCTTTTATGTATGTTTTCTTAATTCTTTGTCTTAAAAAATCCTTTGCTAGGTGGCTTTTGCTGTTGTATATATGTCTGTGCACACGTGTTTGTGTTCCTTCTTGCAAACTGACAGAAGCTTTGAAGCAGAAAAGCAATGAATCCTGGTAACTTTGTAGATGTCGGTGACAGAGAGAAGGAAAACACAGAGATGAGAGCTATGTTTTGAATATGAATGACAGTGATGATGGCATAGAAATAAGTAGAGAAATCAGAGAAGGAAATATTTTAGGGAAAGAGCATTTGTCATCTTACGTCTTGCGTATGACGGCTGGCAGTGTGATTTTTGTGGGAAGGGCCAGTAGATATTTGGATGGGATGGAAATGACAGAAAATGATCTAGCTGAGAAGTCAAGTAAGATGTGGGAGTCAGTGGAATGACCACAGCCGGGCACTCAGGAGGGTAGGCTCTGAACTCAGATAGCTGTGAAGCCCATTCCCTCCACTCACAACAGTGCCATTTCAAGAAAATGTCTTCACCTCTCTAAACTCAGAAGTTTTCTTCTAAAAGAAATTTGAGAAAGACCATAAGTATTTTTATCTTTTATGGTTACGCTAAAGATAAAATAAATTGTGGAAATAATGTCTGTGTTTATTAGTACAGAATCTGGCATATAATAAGCTTTCAATAAAATTAACTATTCTAATGGTATATGCATGCACACCATTGTACTATATACATGCCATATATGATCATATATATGTAATGACTATTATAAGCATTATCCAAGCATATTTAATATTAAGCTCATCTAATTTATTATCAAGTTCACAAATCTGCATTTGTCAGTGGGAAAACTTTCCTAAAAACAAAATATTATTATAAAAATAATAACAGAATATTACATAAAATTTAACTTTTGTGTGTGTAGGAAACTCCTGTGATTTCCATCATACTTATATAATTAAAGTAATTTCTGTCTATCCCCTTCCAGTCCTTTATTCATATGCAGTCATATTTTTACATAATTACAACCACAATATACAGACAATTTGCATTCTGCTTTTTAATTTAGTACAAGGGAAGTTTGGCTGCAATTATTTAAAAAAAAAATGGGGTATAAATATTCAACTACCAACGAAGGAAGGTTTCCTTCATCAATCCTCACAGATAGGAAAAGAAAGCAATAGAAATGAGGTAAGGCGATTCCAGAGCACTTTCCAGTTCTTACTGGGTTTAAAAAAAAAATCTTTCAAACTTATGGAACTGAATAAAATATTATATAATAAAATACTGTAGCTAGAGGCACTAGTAGTTTTTGTAATATTTTGCTAAGCATTGCTTCATGCAAAATCTTGACTTTTCTGTTAAATTGCTTTTAATGCCTCCTGTAAATATCTGCTTTGTAATAGGGCATTATTATTATGAATTTATATTTTTATACAATGACACATGTAAATATTCTTTATCGATATTTGAAAAACCCTACATGATCCTTGCCTGAGGGACAAAATATAAATGAGGTGAATACAATGCGGGAAAACGATGGTGACATAATATGGTTTCAGCAGTGCTTTGGATTTCAGGCTAGAAAGGTTCTGCAAAGGAACCACTGTTGATGTGATGTCTGAAAATCATGGAAGTTTCTACTGTGAATAAATTTTGCCTATGATTCATGAATCTTGTGAAGTTTATAACTTTTTTTTTTCTCCTGAGGCATCCCTTCCCTTCACAAGTTCTATAATTTCCATAATACTCCTAAATTTTAAAAGCTCTAGATCTGCAGCTGGAGGCAGCTGCAAAAAGATGAAAAAAGGAGCCAGGCTGACTCTCGCCTCCACAGTCAGTATTTTCTATTAACATGTCTGCAAAAATAGGCCCCCTGCAAATGGATGGTTAGAGGTGGTCTAAATAAAGAGAAAGAGGGGACTCATGAGTTGATTAATATTTAATTAATTATTTAGTGGAGAAAGCAATCTTCAGAGCTGTAAAATCATTTTTTATGTAATTCCTAGTAGTTCATCAGCAGCTATTACGTCGACTTTTGGAAATAAAATCAGAATGGCAGAAAGTCATGTGGCTAGGTATAAGAAAATCAGCTTGTTTTTTTGATCAAAGTGTGCCTGGCTTTTTCTCTTAAATAAATAAGGATCTTGTTCATGGCCATATTTTGTGTCTGGTCAACTGAAGACCAAATGTATAGCTTAGTCAGCCACATGAAATAACTGGCCAGAAGTGGAGAACTTCATATAATATTAGTAATCGATCTCTGGTTAGCCACATTGCAGTCATTTCTCAAGGCAGGTGGCCCTGAGAACATTTGTATGTTTACCTGTTTTTTTTTGTTTTGTTTTGTTTCCTTTTTTAAATCTTCCCAAGGAAGATTGTAGACTTGAAGTGGTATAAGATTTGATTTAAAGAAAGCCAGTGATAGATTTTTGTGAATCCTAAATTTCACAGGTAGAGATTATTTAATTTGTAATTAAAAGCATGTTTATTATAATAGTAATAGTTAATAACTATAAATCGAGTATCTACTTCATACCAGCCATTCTCCTAACCACTTTGCCAATGGCTTATTATTTAGTGCTGTGAAATTTTCAAATATATGTTTGGTTTCGTCACTGTTTGTAGCAAAGAGCCCAAAAGCTCTTAGAACTTCTGGAATGATGAGTGTGCTTTTGTATGATAATGAATTGACTGATGGTGGGCAGCCCCTAGGTAACTTCAGGATGAGGGCCTGTCACCAGAAACACCAGAGCAGGATTAGAGTTGGGACTTTTAGGTTCCTGGAGTGTGGCACACCAGGGGAGGGCATAGAAGCTTGTCAGCCCTTCCCACATACCTTATCCCATGCATCTCTTCCATCTGGCTGTTCATTTGTTCCTGTGTAATATTCTTTAGTGGGTAAATGTAAGTAAAATGTTTCCCCGAGTTCTGTGAGCCACTCAAGTGAATCTATTGAACCCAAGGAGCTGGTCAGTCAGAAGATGGGGCACAATCTGTGCTTGCAATTAGCATCTGAAACGAGGCACAGACTTGTGCGACTGAGCCCTCAGCCCATGGGATCTGATATTACTCTCCAGTCAATGTTGTCAGAATTGAATTGAATTAAGAGGATGCACAATTGGTGTCTGCTGGAGACTCTACTGCCAGAGACTCTGCTTGGTGTGAGTCATGCTGTAGGGGGACCCCACACATCTGGCCACACAAGTACTCTGTGTTGGGAGAGAATAGTAGGAGAAACTGACTTTTTGTTTTTCTGTATCCTTAAAGTATGTAAAATACACATTATGAGATTGGTATTTTAATACCATCTTCTTTTGTAAGTGAGAAACAAAGAGATCACAGTTAGTAAAAGCGTTGATATTGAAAACAAGTACTGTCTCTGCTCATAACCACAAAGTGATATGCCTAAACAATCACAAGAATTAAAACATACACTAAAAAAAGGACAAAAGTTAATTTTAACATGGTTTTATTCTGTGCCATGTCAAGTTATTATCAAACAAGTACTTAGAACACAACTGTAAACTGGAGAACCATCAAAACCATGCAGAAATTAAAGGGGGTTCTACACTTGGAAGAATGAAACTCCACTGAATGAGATTCCCAAATTTTACTGCATTTGGCATTTGGGCAAACACCAGCCTTTAACATGTAGTTGGCATAAACTTGGATAGACACATTCAATCTTACCAGCTTGAAGATCTCAAAGGCAAAATTTATAGCAACATATTACCTGGAAAGCAAAGTACAGAGGGAATGCTGAAAAGAGAAAAAATACAGAGGGAATGCTGAAAAGAGAAAAATCATAGATTTGGAGACACAAATTTTATAAACAAACTTTCCCCAAACTTCTGGCTGGACATTGGGCTATGCACTCATGATGCAAACTTTAAGCAGTGTAGCCAAGGTTAATAGAATGTTTCAGCTTCTGTATACTACGAAGTTTAAAGTTTCAGTTTAGCCAAGTTAACTGCCTACTGAACAAAACAACTGATGCTCTATGTAAGAATATAGCAGATTTAAGAATCTCCACAACTTAACATTCAAAATTGTTTGGATATAATCTAAAAATTATTCAATCTACAGAAAAAACAGGAACACATGACCCACACTCAAGATAAGAAGTTACCAATCTGAGATCAACTTGGAGATGAGACAGATACTAAATTTATCAGAGGGTTTTTAATTTATCTATTGTAGTTATTGAAAACATACTTCTTACCAACATAATAAATAGGAAATCTCAGGATAAATTGGAAAATATGAAAAAAAAATCAAATGGGAGTTGTAGAACAGAAAACACAATATCTGAAATGTTAAATTTTTACTGAATGTGATTAATGAAAGATTCAAGATAACAGAAAGAAGGGCAGCATAGTGAATGAGACAGACTAATGGGCATTACCAATCTAAATATGAGGGAAAAAAAGTAATTAGTGCTTTTAGGACCTGGTAAATAATATCAAAATGTCTAACATAAATGTAAGGGCGAAGGGTCTCAAACTAAAAAAAAATAGAGAAAATAGAACAGAAAAATATTTGACTTTAAAGATTTCCCAAGCATTACACAGATTTGCTGAAAGACATAATTCTATTGATTGAAAATGCTCTGCAGAGTCCAAGAAAAATAAATATAAAAATAAAAAAATATATATATTGAAAGCAGCTAGAATAAAACACAATACAACATTACCTATAAGAAAATAATCACACAAGGGTATATGTGAAACTTGGTAAACGGTCTGTGAAGCTAGTGAATGATGCCCCATGATCATATCAATGTACACAGCTATGATTTAATTAAAAAAAAAAAGAAAATAATCACAGGAATAATGACTACTCTCTCATCACAAGCAATGAAAGGCAGAAGAGTGTGGGAAGATGTCTTTAAAGTATTGTTGGGGGGAAAAAAACTACATCAACTTGGGGCTGTGCCTATGGGTCAAAGGAGTAGGGCACCAGGCCCATATGCCAGAGGTGGCGGGTTCATACCCAGCCTCAGCCCAAAACTGAAAACAACAACAACAACAACAAAAAAAAAAAAACTATATCAACTTGGAATTCTATGTATATTGAAAATATTCAGCAAGAATAAATGTGAAATAACACTTAACATATATATGAAAATTAAATAAAATTTTTTGTCAGTAGACATATCTAAAAAAATACTAAAGGAAGTTCTTCAGGCTGAGGATAATAATAGATGGACTCTGAGATTTTTAGTATCGTAGTATAAATGTCTGGATAGATATAAAGACCATTTTCTTCTAAAATTTCTTTAGGCTACATATGATGTTAGCAAAAATTTTAACACTGTATTACAAAATATGTATCAAAGTTAAATATAATAGAATTGTATGACCTATGACAACACATATGACAGAACAGAACAGAACAGAAAAATATTTGAATTTAAAGATTTCCCAAGAATTACACAGATTTGCTGAAAGATATAACTCTATTGATTGAAAATGCTCCGCAGAGTCCAAGAAAGATAAATATAAAAATAAAACAATATATATATATTGAAAGCAGCTAGAATAAAACACAATACAACATTACCTATAAGAAAATAATCACAGGAATAATGAAATAGGCTAAAGAATGGTAGAGTATCAGAATATCTGTAGTTGCATATTTTCTCCATTTTTTAAGAAATAATTTTATGAAATTAGATAATTACTAACTTTAACTAGACTTTAAGCAGGTAAGGATGTATATTGAATTCCCTAGAACAACTTTTCCCCCAGATTATTCAAAGACATCTAGCTAAAATGTCAATAAATAAACTAAAAGGAAAATTTTAAAAATGTTTACTTAACTGAAATAAGGCAGTAAAGGAGAAACAAACAAACAAAAAGAAACAGAAGGGACTGAGAAAAATCTTAAATGGTAGACTCATCTGCAACTATTTGAATAATTACATTAAATATAAATGGCCTATGTTTTCCAACTAAAAGATAAAAATTACCACTATAGATTAAAGAAACAAAGCATACTTTAAATATAAGAACACAAAGAGGCTGAAAATAATTGGATGAAAATATCACAAATTTCAAATAATAAGCAACAGAAGAATACCTGCTTACTATCAGATAAGTAGACTTTTGGGTAAATACTATTATGAGATATAGTTAAAAGTTAATGGCAGTGTTTAGGTATTAGGTATATGGACATCTACTGTAGATGGATGGTTTCCATATTATTGTATACTTGAACATTTTAACAATATTTTGTTGACAAAATTTAACTTTACTTCACATTAAAAAATGTCAAAATTGAGAAACAAATAGGAGAGACAACATGATAAATGTAAAAATGAGCTAAACTGAAATACAAAAACTTGGTTCCAGTCCCAATTCTTTCTATAAGCCACTTTGAGTATGAAATTTAGCTGCTTTAAGAATTAGTATTCTTAACTTACAAAATGAGGGACATTCTAAGCCTATGTACTGTTCTGGGAACTTTCATGAATATAACAGGATATTCCAGCTTTCAAGTGTTTGAAGAATAACAAAACAAGTATCCTTATTCAATATCCCTACATATCCCTTCTTTTAGAACATAGATGAAGATAAATCAAACTTATAGAATAATCACCAAATGCTGATGACTTTAGACCCATTCTTCATAACTTGGAAAAAATTGGATTATGGCATACAATATTTTTATGATATACTGTAATATAAATATATTGTATTTATATTTATAATAACTTTTAAAAATATTTATAACAGGGCGGCGCCTATGGCTCAAAGGAGTAGGGTGCCAGCCCCATATGCCAGAGGTAGCAGGTTCAAACCCAGCCCCGGCCCAAAACTGCAAAAACAAGAAAAAAAAATATTATAACAACTTCAACTTCAGTCTTTGAAGAACTTAGTGGCATCATTCTTTGGCCTGGATAGAAAAGGGAAGTATGAATTTAATAAATGTTCCAACTTTTATTTCTGGCAATTGGGTAAAAATATAAATCTTCAAAATATCAGTGAAATTAAATACCTTTCTGTTATCAACTTTCTCACTGGAAAGAATTCTCCTTTCATGGTTGTGCTAAGGAGTAACATATGTAAAATATGAGCAAATTCTAAGTTATAAGATGCATACTTTATTTATATTCAATAAACAATATATTCATTGTTAAGTATTAAGAAAGCATAAAGAAGAAAAGTCGTTTCACTTTTCAGAAACCGAGGTAATATATTGGTATCTTTCCCATTAGATTTTTCTTTTAGTTTACTAGTATATAATCTTTTCTTATTTTAGGGAAAAGTAGCAGAATATATATGTGAATTTATGCATGATATGATGACCTTTGAATCATGAAAGGATATTGATTTAATTTTAGATTCTACATTTTTTTAAGTGTTCATACCCGAAGTCAAATTTGTCTAGTACAATAAATCTCTTCTTTTGAATTTGCAAGCATGCTTAGCTACAATCAACAGCTGCCTTTCTATCATGCTTCTTAGGCCAGTTTCAAGCAATTTATCACTTATTCTTTTTGCATAATCCCCCACAAAAATATAAAAGGAACCCTGTGAAGACAGATTGGATTTGGAATTTTAAATAAGACACACCATCTTAAACAAATATCCTATCTTCTAATGAAAACAGTATCTTCCCTGTAATCATTAAACCAATAATTTTAAATGCAGAGTTTCCAGGTAGAGTTGGATAAAAGCAGTGTCAAAGTCCTTGAAGTTCCACTGTCAGTTAAGATTTTGGCACTTACTCCTTCAAGGCTAATGGCTTATGGCATGTGGGCAGACTCCAAGAGACCTTCACGCCACTGGCTCTTTCTTCTTTAGGTATTACCACTAAGGGAAAGAAAATTTATGAATTAAATAAAAAAGCCTTTCAAATTGTTTATACCAAAAAGAAAAAGTGGACTGTATGAGCAGCCTTTAACTGGGTAAACACTTAGCCATGCTATTTATATGTTAGCCCTGGGCTCTAGAGGAGTTAATGTTCACCAGTCAGAAAAATACATTGTTAAATTTTACACCATCATATGTTATCAAAACCTTGGTATGTGCGATATTGAAACTTACACTTGCAGTGGTACCTGTGATCCCATGGCATAATGCAAGCTGACAGTTTTCCCCAGTGAGCTGGATACTACACAAACATCATGGAGGACACTGAATCCATAGAGCTTTGCATTAAAGCCATTCCTTTCTTGTTAAGAGAAAACTGGTTATTAGAGAAGGAAGTGGGGCTTTTCCTACAGCACACTTAGCAATGGCATTTTGCAGAAGCCCACATTTTGTACTGCAGTCTTGTTATTCAAAAGGAAAATTCCCCAAAAGCAAGACACATGGAAATTTACAAGCAAGTGTCTCTCATAAGTTACTTATTGAAGCAGTTCGGGAAGCAGCATTTTTCTTGTTTGGTTTTTCTCGTATTTCTTTACTGACTACCAGTTTTAGTATTAACAGATAACTCAGTCTAAGTACTGTGCCATTAACAGCTTTTAAGACATCAAAACTTCCATGATCATTGGTTTGTGAGCATCAGAAGAAAATAGAGTTTTTCAGTAAAAAAAGAATAACATAGGAAGAGACACTTTGTTTTATTTTGCTTTCTTGATGATGTCTGAGCCTATTTTCTCTGCAGAGATGGTACCAACTTTCAGTAAATGATATTTAAGTTGGACTATAATATCTTCCAACACATATCATTTTCTGTTCTCTTGTTCATTAGTAAGATTAATAAGGAATCCGTGATTTCTTAAAAATGGAAACCCCCAAATATAGAACATGCTCTTTTATGTTCTATTTTATTGCTACCATAAAATCCTGACAAAGCATAACCTCAGTAAAAATAAATCACCTGAGAGTAATGCTTTTCAATAATTTGAAATCTAAAAGTGGTCTGACACTAAATAGTATATACATTTGCGACATATATACACATAGTCATAGACTTACATACATATATTAAAAGATGTCAGTCAAATGTGATCACGTCGTCAGTGGTGATCAAGAATGCTGCGAGTGAAAATCATCTGAGGGATGATTAAACCAATTCCAAACCAATGTCCACTTCCAAAGCTTCTGATTCAGTCAATCTGGTGACATTCAGGCCTCAGAATGTTCAAAGCTCCCAGATGATTTTCACGTGCAGCCAGGTGGTGAAATGCAGCACTGTGATCATTTATCTTTGAATAACCCTATAGTTTCCTTTTTTCTTGTCCTTTCCTGTCCTGGATTTTTCCTCCTTTTTCTTTGCTTCCTTAATTTTTTAAAATTAATTTTTACCTGGTTGTTGTTTTGGGGCCTTATGGGATAGCATATGGACAGCTGGGGTGATAGAGGGGGTAACCCCTTCAAATCTGTATCATCTCTGTTTCTGCCATACTCTCTGCAGTTCCACTTATCTTATCAGTTCAAAGATTTCATGTTAATAACGTCTAAGTCCTGATCTAGAAGATGGTGAGTTGAACTTTTTTGATTAGCACAGCTGAGCAGTCATCTGTCATCAAGAGCTGTGCAGGTGCAGTGCCACCTTCTCCCTGAAACACGTGTGTCAGGACCATCTGAGTCCAGACAGGCTGTCTCCAGTGCATCCTTTTTCCAATGCTCTGGTTCAAATAGTCATCAGGGGAGCCATGTGGGATGAGCTAATAGTCAGAGGAGTTATAAATCGTCTAATTGAAGAGATGTGTGAATACCTGAGCTCTGTGCAGTGAAACACCAACCTAGGCATTCTATTCCTTTGATGTTCACCAGACAGGTTGAGAAGGGGAAAAATTTCTAGTGTCATCACAGCCATTCTAATGGTCTGCCCGCAGGAAAATATGTTCATAAAAAATTATCCAGAATATGCCTTATTTACTTCAGAACATCCAAACTCATGATTTTCTCACCCTGGAAATTTGGCAGTATATTATGTCTCAGAAACTGCTGGAAGAACTCTAGATATTTTTAATAGAACTCAAAGCATAGTAGCAAGTTATTTGTCTCTCCTTTTTTTGGTGATACCTGTAAAAATATAGATATTTTCTGATAAAGAAATTTGACTCCAATTTTTTTTGTGGGGTGTCGGGGACAGTATCACTCCCTGGGTAGACTACCTGGGTAGACTACCATGGCATTTGACTCTAATTTCTTAAAATTTTCCTTTCAGAATTCTTACTGGCTTCTTCCTCTGTGCTTGTGATGAGTAATTGGAATCCACTCTCCTAGTCAGAGTGGTTGTAATTTGTACAAAATGATTGTGTGTGTGTGACGGAGAGAAAGAAATGTTGACCAACTACAAGTGTCAAAAACTCTACTGTCAAAGAGTAGAAAAACCCTGGGCTCCTAAGATTTTGCAGAAAGCAAGCCCTGTTTACTAAGACTTCTAGGGTCAGAGTAGTTGGCAAGAAATGCTGGCTCTCTTGTGAATGGAAGGTCCTTATCCAGCCTGTTAAGAATACTTCTGAGATGTCACAACCAGAATTCATACCTGCTCCTCAGAGAGTTTTCCCTGATGTAAAGAAACCCATCTTGTAGCATATATTTTAATTTCATACAAAGGCAAGAATGAACAGACAAGCAGCTGAGCTTCCAATGCATTCAAAGAAGGAAGAGAGTGAAATACACGATAGGAATAAGGTGTATTTACATAATGCACATGCTGAAAACACCAAGGTCAGTATTTGCAATGTCAAGATTCAAATATTCTCCTAATAAGTTCTCTACTTTCTCAAAAACGTAGGTGTCATTGAAGTAAAGAAGATAATAATTTGCATTTGGAAAAGGGTGCTAAATATTTTCCATCTGCCTTTCTGAATCTGCTCACTGTCCTTCCCCGACAGGCCGTGTGCCCCAGAGACCGTTCTCTGTGGACCACAGATGGACAGGCTTCCTTTCCCTCAGTGTGGACTTGAGCTGATTCCTTTAGAGGCACGGCAGATGATCAGGGGGTGGGAGAAGGGAGAGGTCAGGGTGTTTCTTCCCTTGTCTTCCTTGCTGGACTGTGGGTTAGCTGAGTTCCTGTAGGACTGGTCTCTTGTTTAGAGCCACGGCTCTCTGCAGTTCCGGCATGGTTCCCTCCCTTGCATCTTCCAGATGCTCCTCCCAACCCTGTTTCCATTAACCATGTCAGATCCTTACATCATGCCTTCACTAAACTCTCCTCGAACATCCCTTTTGAGTGGGTTTCCAAATGGCTCAAAATAGGTGGCTGATGACAGTTTAAACATGAGTAACACATCAACAATTGTCTGTTGAGCACCTTTCCATACCTGGCATTGGGGGGTATACAAAAATGTGTATGTGTGTGTGTGTGTGTATAAAAGAAACTTACAGTTTTGTAAGGAGCATGATGTTTGCTCCCTATAGAAGAGGTTGGTCTTGCAGGGGATTACCAGCAGGTATTTGTGCTTGTGCTGGATTCTGGGAGCTGCCCAGTGTGGCCCATGATGTCAGATGTAAAGAAACCAATCTTGTAGCATATATTTTAATTTCATACAAAGGCAAGACTGAAGAGAAAAGCAGCCGAGCTTCCAATGCATTCAAAGAAGGAAGAGAGTGAAATACACGATAGGAATAAGGTTTATTTACATAATGTACATGCTGAAAACACCAAGGTCAGTATTTGCAATGTCAAGATTCAAATATTCTCCTAATAAGTTCTCTACTTTCTCAAAAACATAGGTGTGGTGGTGGCTCAGGTATGGAGAGATGTTAGAAACCTACATGCATTATCCACTCTCTTTACTATTAAAACGTCAGAACAACTATTAATTCTTAATTATTTATTTTTATATCTTAGGTTTAAAGGATCATATCTGGCTTCATAAATATTGGACCTGTGTGCTGGTCACAGAGAAGGAATGGTTTCTGTAATCCTGCACTTTATTCTGTCCTAAGTGCCTCCTTGGCAGTCCTGAATCTATTTAGGCTCAGGGAGAAGTTTTCTCTCTCTCTCTCTCTGTCTTTCCCTCTCCCCATCCTTTCTTTCTGTTTTTGTATTGTTTGCATTTGTAATTTATTTAGTTTGTTTTCCTTGCTGGTTAGTGACTGGACAAAATAGATTATATCAGCCAAACGCCATCTACTTCATTTGCCTTTCTGAATCTGCTCACCGCCATCTACAAGCATTCTCTATCATTTGAGGAAAGACCCAATTTTGTTCTTTTATGCAATCTTAGTTTACATGGGTTAGGACTGTTTGAGTTGTAAATTACAAAACTGAACTCTTATTAACTTAAAACTGGATGTTGATTGCTTTCCACAAATGCACATTATAGGGTTAGCCTTGGCCTTAAGCTGAGCAGAAATCTGTAAATCTGGAGTTCAAGTAAGGTTATCCTGATCCATTTTTCCTCTTTAGATTTTGTGCATTGTTCTTATTCTTTTCTTCCGGTGAAAAACAAAACCAGTTCCATCCAACACTTTCCTGATGACTCCTCATGAAACTAAGTTTTCTTTTCTTTTTCTTTTTAAACAGTCTCACTATTGAGAGTTGCCCTCAATAGAGTGCTATCACATCACAGCTCACAGCAACTTCAAACTCTTGGGGTTAAGCGATCTCTTGCCTCAGTCTCCCAAGTAGCTGGGACTACAGATGCATACCACAACACCCGGCTAGTTTTTTGCTACAGTGGTGATTGTTGTTTAGCTGGCCTGGGCTGGGTTCAAACCTGCCAGCCTCTGTGTAGGGGTTGGGGTTGTAACCACTGTGTTATGGGCACTGAGCCAAAAATAAGTTTTCCTATTTCTGTGTTAGAAGTGTCCTGAGGAGCACTCTTATTGACCATTATGGCCAGAAGAACATTTGTCTCTGATTGTTCAAGTTCTTGGAACAGACACACACACAGAGATAAGGAGAAGAAAAAAGAAAGCAAAAAGAGAAAAGAAGTCATGGAAGGTAGGGAAGAGGGATGATTCCCTAGAAGAGCACTAGAACCAGTGGGGAGTTTTAGAACCACTCCACTCACATAGCAATCTTCATCCGTGGTGGTGCACAGTTGGGTGGCAGAGTAGGCCCATGCTAGAGATATTCTCTGGCTGTTGCCACAATGATATCCTAATATACCTAAGACTAGATTCCTTCACAGATAAACCCAATGAATCAAAAGAGCAAATGAAATAACACTCTCCACTTTATCATCATAAAACCCAGGTAGGGCATCCGGGACAGAAGCTCGGATGGCTTAATGCATGCCCTCAAATATATGTAGACCTCTTCCATTAACACAGAAGGCTGGGCAGTTGGTTCACAGCCCCTCTTTTCTTTGTTGGCAAGGCTTGATTAAGACCATATCAGCCCAGTAAAATGGTGCTAATACCATATAGACCTCAGAAAGGAAGGGGTAGTTCTGTTGATTCTTTTATTTCCAGGGTTTTCCTTATCCCATGAATACATTGACTCAAATTCTTCCTTATCTAAAAATTAAATACTGGGAGCAACAAACTTAATTAATCCATACATTCCATTATAGCAAACTCAGAGTCAAACTGTTCACTTGTTTCATATTTATTTAACTAAAAGTTGCCTTGAGCAATGCTTGTAGAACAAAGACATGATAAAATATGCTAAAGGATCTTTTCATTGCCTAAGTGCCCCCTACCGGTTACCATGTTATCATTATAATAATCTCACTGACAAAAAAAATTAGTTACTGTATGTCAGGTTTTGTGTTAAGGATTTAGAAATAAAAGTGACCCAAAGAGAGGCAGTTCCTTTTAAGGAGGCTGCATTTTAGGAAAGGGAGTAAACAAGATAAAAACACAGCAGTACATAATTACCATAATTACAGATTATGGGAGGGACCAACTTGAATATAAAAAGGGCACTGTGATAAGGAAAACAGCCAAGTAGGGGGGAGTCCTTTAGAAGGACTATGAAAAGAGGCCTCTAGTGCTATAGTTCCCAACGCATGGGCTATAGGCTGCCATTAGTCCCTTGCCTATTAGGAATTGGGTCACACAGCAGGAGTGAGTGGTTGGAGAGGGAAGCTTCATCTGTATTTACAGCCATTCCCTATCACTGGCATCACCCCATGAGCTCTGTCTCCTGTCAGATCAGCAGAAGTGTCATATTCTGATAGGAGCATGAACCTTACTGCAAACTACACATGTGAGGGACTTAGGCTGCATACTCCTATGAGATTCTAATGTCTGCTGATCTGAGGTGGAGTTGAGGTGATGCTAGTGCTGGGAGAGATTGTTGATACAGCTCTTCAGCAGAGAGGTTTGACTACCCAAGGACCATAAGAAATCAGTTGCTTGCAGATTCATTTCAAAACCATCCCACTCCAACCCCAGTTCATGGAAAAATTGTCTTCCATGAAACTAGTTCCTGGGGCCAAAAAAGTTGGGGACCACCACTCGAGAGGAAATTATTTTTATTCAGAGTCTTGAGGCTTAGAAAATGAGAGGCCTTGGAGAGAGCAAGCAAAGACAACTCTGTGAAGGGAGATGGAAAGAGCAGTCACAGAGTGAGGGAGAGGCCCAGTCTGTTTTCAGATCTGGAAAAATGATGTGTCAATGGGACAAAATGTGTTAGGTGGACGGTGTGGTAGAAGACAGATGAGGCAACATGATAAGGGACATTGGAAGGAATTTGAATTTCTTCTCTGCCTGTTTGAGTGGATTTTTTATTTTAGGCAACCAGACTGCCTCAATTTAGAGAATTACCAAACCTGAACTCAGAGCTTCTCCTGGGGCATGAAGTCTACAAATAACTAAAGGTCACCCAGGACTGACTCTATCCCTCACCAGGCTTCAAACTCCACTTACTATTTTCTTTTTTCCCTCATATCCTATGCTGGTTAAGGCTTTTAGTTGATTGTCCTCATGTGTTTTCTGCCTGTTTTATGAGAGATTATACTTATTCCCTCTCCTGCTGATGTCTCAGCATATCTGATTATATCACTTGCTCAGCTAATCAAGTGGTTTAAGGAGCCATCTACCTTACTTCCAGGGAGAACCATTAAGAACCAGGTGGCTCTACCATAGGCTCTTCCCTCTGCTGCAGAGTGTCATATCCCACACGGGGCTGTTCCTTCATCTTCAGGGCTAGAAGGAAGAGGCCGTAGGACAAAGCCAGAGCTTTCTCCCAGGTGGCATTTGACATGGAGGAGAAATAAATCTTTGCCGTTGGGAGCCATGGAGACAAAGTGCAGGGCCTTCATTATCACAATATAAGCTGGCATAAACTGACAGATACATTTGTACCTGGAGGTGGGTTATTGCTCCAACAGCATCAGCAACAGTAAACCCAAAGATGTGTGGTGTGTATTAGAAAGATGTGTGGTGTGTATTAGACAGGGTGCTTAGTAATGAAGTAATGCAGGAAATGTTATCATTGTGCTCTGTGGTGGACAGACTTTAGCAGAGCTGCCTCCTACATTTCCAGACGTGGTACCCTGGCAGGGGGCAGCAATGCCCCATGCAATAATCTGACCATAAATGCATAATTAGAAATGATTCATGAGGAAATGTTAGAAACACTCATATGAAGGGCTGTTTCATTAAAAGAAAAAGGGGGAGAGAAGAGCCATTTTCTTCAAAAATATCAATGTCATAAAAGACAAAGAAAAGCTATGGAAATATTTCAGATGAAATGAAGCAAAAAAAAAAAAGGCATTCAATGCAGTACCTGACCCTGGCCTGGATGCTGTACTGGAGGAATTATTGAGTCAACTGACAAAAATTGGGATAATAAAAATAAATTTTTGTATATGAGGAGGTCATTGAAGAGTTCGGGACTAAGCTGGATGGTGGTGTCTGTGCCTCCGACAGCACAAATTAGAAATTCTGCTGCCGGGTTTCCTGGTTGATCAAACCTTTGAGTTTTTATTATCAGTTTGGAGGGTGAGTGTTAAAGAAGAAAAGAATGCAAATACTGTTTCTGGAGTGGTCTAAAAATGATACGATATTAGAACATAATATATATAAGTCATAGTGGTAAACATAATTTTCACCTCTGAACTGGAAAATCAACAGAGGTGCGGGCACCGTATCTCCCATATTCACCACTGCAGTCCTAATGCTGAGACCTAGTAAGCACCCATAGTGCTTAATGAGTGCATTAATTAGATAATCTCAGGAGATGTAAATGGACATTTGATAATATTCAAAATCCATTCTCAATATATCCAGAAGATTACATCCTTATATTATAAATACTACTTATATAAATCCAGTAGCCCACATCACATTTAATGACAAACCTTATAGGCATCAAACTCAAGAATAAAGTGTGGATGATGTTATCAGTATTTTTAACATTGGTTTAAAGATATAAATCAACACAAGGAGAGGGAAAATGCAATTTTTTTTTGAGATCAAATTATTACCTAGAACATCTAAAAGCATTATAAAAATATGTTGGAAGTAATTGGAAATTTTAGTAATGTGGTCTAGTAGACATAAGTATGTATATAAAATACTATTCAAGATGAACAGAAAGTCTTACATGACATTTCATAGAACAAAATTAATCATAATCCTGAGAATATATCAAAAAACGTTGGGTAGATTTACAGTGGGTGTGATTTAGAGAATATATTAAAAAGGCCACAAAACAACATTTAAGTTACTACTGAAAGTGGGATTCCACAAAACTCTAACATGGCTGGCACTGGCTTATGACTACATAGTAGGTGGGAAAGAAAGTGACAGAGCATTCTGTAAATATGGCGAATCATTGCAAAATATTGGAGAGACAGATCTTCAGATTGCCTAAGAGATTTGTGCTTCAAGGGAAAAGATTGGGGGAAAAATGTTAATGGTAGGTTTTAGCTGCTGTTAAAAGGTATCACAAGAAAGAGATGAGCCCTAAAAGGAACTGGATGCTTTGCAAGAGAAATGAAAAAGGAAGAGAAAGATACCAGAAATCTGGGAACACACAACACTGGAAAAGCAGACTGTTTATAAACTTCCAAAATGAGAGATACAGTTGTAAAACAAGCCTTTGAAATACAGAGACTTCTTATCCTTCAGGGTGTATCTAACAGGGGGCAAAGGTTTGCGTAGATTTAACACATGCTTCATATGCTCCATTAAGTTCAGAAAGAGAAATGTGGGCAAGAATGAAAAAAAAAAATTGACTACCATAAAGAGATGGGCATGCGAATGATAGATAGGGGCCCACTAACCATGTGATGTAAAGTGTCACGTGAAGGAATGGTCCTCTGTTCAATTGAGTAGCAGATTGACAATGCAAACAAAGTTTAACATATTTCCCTATGCCAAGATTTCTCAGAACTTACTTACTAAGGAGTCTTGTGAATCTCCAAGCCAGGACCATGGAGTTGCAGTGTTTCCTAAAACTTGTGTTCCCAAAGCATTCTATACCTCTGTTCCACTAAGAAAGCAATCATTAGCATTTCTAAGAATATTTTTTTCATGAAACATAGCTTGAGGCATATTAGACAAAACTCAGAAAAAAATCTTTGATTAGATTAAAAATAGACATTTCAAGAAGTACAAATATACTCTAAAAAGAAGTTATAAATAAATAAGGCACCATCCATTTTTCATATGGCTGAGAAAGTGCTTACTAAATCAGCCTTCTCACAGATAACAGCTATAAACTCTGGGAAAAATACAAAACAATCTGGAGTATGACAAAAAATAAGTAGACAAAATATTAAACAGCATTGTAGATGGTTTGTATGAGGAGTATCTTTACCTGATTCATGTTTATACATAATAAACCTTACACAACAACTTCAGAGAACTGTACACATGGCTTTCAAGTGCAGGTGGTCATTTACCCTGATAACCATAAAATAAACCTTAATGCATAGAAAAGGGTTGAAATTATACAAAGTCCATTTTTTTAAAACCAAGATGGAATTAAATTAGAAAGCAGTAACAAGATGGTATCTAGGAAAATCACAAATACATGGAAGCTAAACAAAGAAGTATAGAAAATATTTTAGACTGAATGATAATGGGATGATAACGAAAATGAAAATATATCAAACTTCTGCATATGATGGTGTAAGAACCTTCTGAATAACTCTCTGCCACAGAAAACCTGGACATAATAAAGGAAAGTAACCGCTAAAGGTATTTGAGGAGTGATTAGAAGCAGACAGACTCTGGTGGGAAAAAAATCACATTTGGAAGAGGGGAGATGGAGAGCTGTGTAAGTAAATCCCTATTTCCCCAGCTTTTATTCTGAGTCTGAGGCTAGTTGGCAGGGCTTGAATAGCAGCAGCCCAAGCACATGTGGAAAAGCCCAGGCCTTCTTTCCTGGCAAACCAGACTAGTGAAGCTGCCAAGCTATGACCTCTGAATAGAATGGCGTGGAAAACAATGAAAATGGATAAAATATTTGAACAGTCACGTCTGACAAAAAGATATACAAATGATATATAAGCAAATCAAATGGCCCTCAATATCTCTATAGTTATCAAATGAAAGCCACAGTGAAACATTATACACCCATTAGAACAGCTGAAGTTCCAGAGTCTAACAGTACCAAGAACTGGTAAGAATTTGGAGCCACTGGATCTCTCAAGAATTACTTGGCAAGGGGTGCAAAATGGTACAGCCACTTGGAAAAAAGTCAAAATATGTTTTCTTAATTCTATCCCAGGTATTTACCCAAGAAAATGAAAAGCATATATCCACAAAATATGTATATGAATATTCCCATCAACATTGTTTATAATACCTCCAAACCCAAATGACTAGCAATGGATAAAGATGTAAATAAATTGTGATATATCTATACCCTGGAATACTACTCAGAAATAAACAGAGACAAAATAAATTATACAGAAATATATAGGATTCATTTATTTGAAATTCTAGAAGTGACAGAAAGCAAATCAGTGGTTGCCTGGGCCCTTGACTCAAGGGGTGGAGATTGATTGCCACGGGCCACAGAGAAACTTGCAGAGTAGGTGAGTGAACAGTCTACAGTCTTGGTGGTGGTGGTCTAGTACAAGGAGCTACTCACTTCCCTAGAACACAAAGCTTCTGGGCTTTTCTGGATGCTTCTTTCTAAGTATAAAATGCTTGTATTCCTATGAATAAATCACTCTCTTCCACTAAGCTCAGCTCAAAAGTGATTTCTGCTGTGGACACACATAATCAATCAGAGGCAGTTTCTTAGTTCTCCTTTTCCTAACTCTTTTGACCAAATCCTTACCACATTATACTTTAAATATTTGTTTTAATTTTTCAGTCTCTTTTAATGAATTTCTACTCCTTAAGAAACTGGATTATGCTTTCTTTTTTTTTATTTTTATAAAAATATTTTTATTTTTTTATTGTTATATCATAGCTGTGAACATTAGTGCAATCAAGGGGTACAATGTGCTGGTTTCATATACAATCTGAAATATTCTCATCAAACTGTTCAATGTAGCCTTCATGGCATATTCTTAGTTATTGTATGTAGACATTTGTATTCTGCCTTTAGTAAATGTTGCCTGTACCCATTCTAAGATGAACCCTAGATGTGGCCCCACCCATTACCCTCCCTCCCCTTAACCTCCCCCCTCCTTCCCCTTCCTTGGCCCTTTCCCCATAGTCTTGTGCTATAGTTGGACCTAGAGACCTAAAAATAGACCTGCCATTTGATCCTATAACTCCTTTGATCCTATAATAGCCTTCATGTGAAAGCTATAATTTAGCTTCATAGTAGGGCTGAGTACATTGGATACTTTTTCTTCCATGCCTGAGATACTTTGCTAAGAAGAATATTTTCCAGCTCCATCCATGTAAACACGAAAGAGGTAAAGTCTCCATCTTTCTTTAAGGCTGCATAATATTCCATGGTATACATGTACCACAATTTGCTAGTCCATTTGTGGGTTGATGGGCACTTGGGCTTCTTCCATGACTTAGCTGCAATAAACATTATGAATTGGGCTGCAATAAACATTCTGGTACAGATGTCTATGTTATATTGTGATTTTTGGTCTTCTGGGTATAAACCTAGTAAAGAAATTATGGGATCAAATGGCAGGTCTATTTTTAGGTCTCTAAGTATTTTCCAAACATCCTTCCAAAAGGAATGTATTAGTGTGCATTCCCACCCGCAGTGTAGAAGTGTGCCCTTTTCTCCACATCCACGCCAACATCTCTGGTTTTGGGATTTTGTTATGTGGCCTACTCTTACTGGGGTTAGGTGATATCTCAAAGTGGTTTTGATTTGCATTTCTCTGATGATTAAGGATGATGAGCTTTTTTTCATGTGTTTGTAGAACATGCGTCTGTCTTCTTTAAAGAAGTTTCTCTTCAAGTCCCTTGCCCACCCTGAGATGGGATCACCTGTTCTTTTCTCACTAATATGTTTGAGTTTTCTGTGGATTCTGGTTATTAGACCCTTATTGGAGGTATAACCTGCAAATATTTTCTCCCATTCTGAGGGCTGTCTATTGCATCTATGAATAGGATTGCAACACCTGCTTTTTTCTGCTTTCCATTTGCCTGGGGTATAGATGACCATCCCTTCACCTTGAGTCTAAATTTGTCTTTTAACATAAGATTCAATTCTTGTATGCAGCAGATATCTGGCTTGAGTTTTTGTATCCTCTCAGCCAACCTGTGCCTCTTTAGAGGACAATTTAAACCATTCACATTAATTGAGAATATTGATAAGCCTTTTGAGACTCCGGTGGACATTTTTAATCCTTTTGTGACTGTGGAAGTTGGAATTTAATCAAAATTTTCTGGGTGGGTTTACTTTTGTGCTGGAGGATTATGCTGGAGGATAGGTATGAGAATATCCTGGAGAGCTGGTTTAGTTATGGCAAATTTCTTCAACATGTGAATGTCATTGAAGTATTTAATTTCTCCGTCATAAATGAAACTCAGTTTAGCTGGGTATAGGATCCGGGGTTGAAAGTTATTTTGTTTTAGGAGATTAAAAGTCGAAGACCATCCTCTTCTAGCTTGAAAGATTTCAGCAGAGAGATTTTCAGTTATTCTAATATTTTTGCCCTCGTAGGTAAGGGTTTTCTTTCATCTGGCTGCTTTCAGAATTTTCTCCTTCATATTAACTTTAGTGAAGTTGATTATGATGTGTCTGGGGGATGACTTATTTGGGTTGAGTCATGCTGGAGTTCTGAAACTGTCTGCTATCTGAATTTCAGAATCTCTTGGCATGTCAGGAAAGTTCTCATTCATAATCTCATGGAGAAGAGACTCTGTGCCTTGTGAAGCCACTTCATCGCTTTCGGGGATCCCTATAAGACGAATATTGGTTTTCTTTGAATTATCCCAGAGCTTTCTGAGAGAGTGATCTGGTTTTGCCCTCCATTTCTCTTCCTCTTTGAGAGTTTGGGAGCGTTGGAAAGCTTTGTCTTCAATGTCAGAAATCCTTTCTTCTGCTTGCTCCATTCTGTTACTGGGGGATTCTACTGTGTTTCTCAGATCTTTGAGGGCTGTAGCTTCTTGTCTCAATGTGTCAAAATCTTTGGATTCTGAATTTGATTTCTGACATCTCAGCTATTTGTTTGTGCATGGGATCTTGTGCTGTGTCTGCCCCATTGATCCTTGGGGGAGTTGATCTACTCTGACTATTCATATTGCCAGAGTTTTTCTGTTGATTTCGCCTCATGATGGTTTTTCACCATTGCCTCTAGCTGTCCTCAGAGTTGGGGAGGTGTCTCTCCAAGATTAGACCCCAGTGGGATCAGTCTATTGTTGCTGGATCTTTGTAGGGAGTGGTCCTGTGTAGTTCCTCTGGGGCTGCCCCCAGCCAGGGAGTTCTGGTTGTGGAAGCAGCTCCGGAGTATGACACACCCAGATCCAGCAACAGGGTGGGGGGTGGTGTGCACTGTTCTGGGAGTGCCTGGTGCCCAGTGACTTTGGCACAGAGAACCCAAGGCTCCAGCAGTCTCTGACCAGGAGAAGGGCTCTGCGCAGAGGCAGGGAGGGCTCTGGAGGGCATGTGGTTACCAGAGTCCCTGGCCAGACTAGTGGGTCAGTGTGGAGGCAGGGAGGGTACAGGAGGGTGGATGCAGGGTTGCGCAGCTCCCACAGTTCTTTGTCAGGGCATGCAGAGGCCCGGCGGGCACAGATCTCGGGTCGGGAGTCACGGCATAGCTCTTATGGAGGTCCGGGCAGCGCCAAGCCCAGGAGTTTGGGGTTGCTATGAGCTGTGATGCCATGGCACTCTACCCAGGGCAACAGCTTGAGGCTCCAGTGTGCCAAAACTGGTCTCACTCTGCCCCTGAGGGTTAAGGCTGTAAAGCAGCTCAGTCCCTGCCTTTAGGCTGCTCAGTCACTAGGTTACTAGCTCCCACCTGATTCTTGCTCTGTGACCCTGAGGGTGGAGCTTGCCAGGGCAGTTCTCTCACAATGGCTCCCTGAGGCCCACAGTGGAACACTATTAGCTCCGTCCGGCTCAGCGACTCAGTCTGGGGCCCTAGACAATGCCCAAAGTTCTCTGCACTCCTGCTCAACCTCTCCCCAAAGGCAGTTCAACTGAGTGCCAAGTCCAGAAACACTGAAACAGTTCACAGGTAAGGCCTTTCCAGTTTGCAGTCTCACTGCTGCTTGTACTTATGGCTGTGGCTGGGATTAGTTCGATTGGACACATGCAACCACTTGCCAATTTTCCACTGTTTTTGTCCTCCTCTTGGGGTCCAGAAGTCCCTTGCTGACTCACTGTATCATCAAAGGGATGATTATAGGCAGATCCCATCAGCCAGAGATGCCTGGAGTCTTATCTCCTCAGACTCACTGTGCACTGTTGCCGGGAGGCTGTTACTCAGTTTTAGAGGCTCGAAAGTCCAAGATCGATATACTGGCAGATTAGGTGTCTCTATGCTTTCTTTTTGAATCTTTGCAAGCACCCAGCTAAAAATCCTAACATATGGACCGTAGCACATACATATATATTTTATACTATAGGACAAAGTGTTAGAGGAAATAGAGATAGAAAAATGATTCATGTTTCTGTTACAATGCTGTGCAATTTTATAGAGTTAGGTCTGATTTCCTAAAGAGCAATTTTTTACTAAAGAAATCCTGAGTTCCTTGTGCTTCCGTTTTCTTTTTAAGACAATCTCATAAAATTGTTTCTTGTAGACTGAACTCTTCCCAGGTTGTTTGCTGACAGATTCCCAAAAACTTCTTTTGAAATGATTCATTCAGAGCTGAAGTATTTATATCTTTCCATTCACTCATCCTTGGAAATAAATATTTTTCTGTAACATCCTGAGAGAATCTTTTGTGAAATAACTCCATAAAATTGCACAGTGTTGTAACAGAAACATGAATCATTTTTCTATCTCTGTTTCCTCTAACCCTTTGTCCTATAGTATAAGCTATGCTGCTTAAAATTACCACATTTAATTTTTAAGAGGATCACTACATTTATGTATAAGCAATGACTTACCCCGTTGTTCTACAACTTTTTCATAATATATGCAAATTTTCTTCATTTTAATCCTTGTTAGGCCTTATTCAGTGCCATCCTATCAGTGGGCACCCATGTCTGAAGGGCCTACGATTCATGTTAGCTGGTGTCAATACGGTGAAGTAATTACACACCACAATTTTGTTAATAGATAACAATAATCTTGCCAGCTTCCTTAATAACAGCACCATTTCTACGAAATCCTCAGTAGGAGAATTTCCTGTTAATGGTAATTAAACTAGCATTGCATAGGGGTGGCATATTCCATAAAACCTTCACAGAGTTAGGAAAACTCGCAACTCCTTTGAGATTAAGGTAATTTAGATATCTTAGGAGCTCTGAGAAACTTTCTGAGTAATTCTGAGTAGCTCCCAGGAAACATTGTTAAGATTCTTTCCCTATTATTCAGGTATCAGCTTAGAAAATCTATTTCCTGTTATATAGATGAGGAAACAGAGGCCCATAACAATTGTCCAGCAGCCATAAATAACTCTCCAAGCCAAAGATTAAGGGGTAGAGCCAGATCTGAATTCAAGTCTTTCTGATTTCAAACCTAACCTTTTTTTCTAAGTTATGACCCTCTATTTGACAATCATTAAAACAAACAAACAAACAAACAAACAAACAAATAATTTTTGAAGCTGTGTTCCCAAATACACGCAATAGGGCAGAAAGCAAAATGATGAATGCCATGTACTTGTCAATCAGATTCAACATTTATCAAAATTCTGCCACACTCACTTCATCCACTTCTTTGCCTTTCTTTCTTTTTCTTAGTATTTTGAAGCTAATCTCAGATGTCATGTGTTTTTACCCCAATATATTTTTGTATGCATTTTATAAAAAGATGATTTTCCCTCATGCAACAACACTTCTTTTATCATAACTGACAAATTAACAATCATTCTTTGATAGGAGATGCAAAATTGTTTTATTCAAATCAGGATCCAAAGAGTCCATGCATCGTATTTATTTATCATGACACTTAAAGCTTTTTAAATCTGGAGTAGTCCCCATCCCCGCTCCCTTCTTTTTATTTATTTGACTTCAATGACTTGTGGCAGAAAATAGGCAGTTGTCCTTTAGGCTGAGCCAACTTCCCACAGGTCTTTCTTCTTCCTTTGCTCTCTACTTCCATATTTCCTGCATTAAAAAAAAAAAAAAAAAATTCCTAGAGGCTCTGCAGACTTGATTAAATTCAGGTCTGACATTTTTTCCCAAAACAACAACAACAAACCATGCTAAGTAATTACTATGTGTTTCACACTGTCCGATTGTCCCATTTTTAGAAATACCGAAATTTATAATTTTCAGGTGCTAAAATCCTGACCTCTTTCTTGCTAGATTTCTCATCAATCTTTTACCCAACTGAGAATTGACACAGGCTCTATGAACAAATTTTAATCACCCCTATATATGAATTTTTATATTCCTCTCCCTTTCACTTTTAGATTCTCAGACAACAGGCTTGATGACAAAAACACCTTAACACCTTAACTTCTAACCGAGTTTGTTATTTTAAATTAATGGTTGTTCTTTTCTTTTTGATTTACTTTATATTTCAAACATAATATATTTACATGTGTTCATAGTAAAAACTGTTATGATATATTTAGAGAAGTCTGGCTTTCTTCACTGGTGTCTTATAACCTCGACTCTCCCAGACAATACTTTTCATTAGGTAACAGTTTTTATTTCTCGGTTCACCTATGTATTAGGCCAATGTCACATTGCAATTTCATTTTCTGTATTTTAGGATTTTATGGTATTTCTGCTGATTTACTTTTCAAAATAAATGTTATCATCTACTTTTCTAGCTAAAAAGCAAACACACCAATTTTGTATGAGATAGCAGTAACTTTGTGTTAAATTTAATAATACTGAGATATTTTGGTTTTAAGTCTTTCTATCCAAATGTGAGTTATGTCATTACATTTGTTCAAATCTTCTTTTGTACTTTTCAGAAATGTTTTAACATTTTCTTCATGTGATTTTTTTACACATGTTTTAAAGTTTACCCTTTGGCACATTGTCCTTTTGTTGCTATTAAAATGAGTTCCCTTCAACTATGCCTTTTAATTAAGTATATTTTATAGATACTACTATTTCAGTGTTGTAATTTTTATGTGCTAATTTTCTGAACTACTTTGGTAAATTCTCTTATTTTTCATACTGGATTTTCTTTTGATTATCTTGATTTTTTTTCTGGTAGAAAATCATGTTATCTATATCACCTGCAATAGAAATAGTTATACCTCTTTCTTTATAATTCTTTTACATTTATTGTAATTGCTACTCTAAATGAATACTTCTACGGTTGTGTTGAAGGGTAGAAGTAATAGCAGACATCTTTGTCTTCCTCAAGACGTTGATAGCAATGCCTTTAGTTAACAATTTCTAATTGAGATGTTGATTTAAGATTGTTCAGAAAGTATTTGATTATTTCTATTTTACTGAGTTCTTTAAAAAATATCAGAATGAATTTGGAATTTTGTCATTTTTTAAAATCTGTGGATGTAAACAATATCTTTTCTTCAATTAATTAAAATAACAAAATCATATCTGTTGATTTTCAAGTAGTGTGTCATTCTTTTATTCTTGGTATGGATTTTACTTGGTAACAATTTGTTTTTCAAAATAGGCTACTAGATTCCATTTTTAATCATTTATTTAAACTTTGTGTCAATATTTATAATTGACGCCAGTCTATAACTCTACTTCATACACAGTTATTATCAAGTTTTGATACAAATACTAACACTTTAAATTAAAAATAATGTGAAAATTTCCTTCTTTTTTTTGTTGTCTATGCTCTAATATATTTAAAAAGTAGTGGAAATATATGAATTTTTAAAAGATTTGGTAACGCATCCTTGTGAATTCATTTAGAGAAGTTTGTGATTTGTTTTCGTTTCATTTTTTTCCTTTTTTGTTTTTTTCAGAGGACATCTTTAAAAAGTTATTTTATTCCTTCTATGGCAATAGGTCTGTTTAGCTATTTTGTCTCTATCAACACTAGGTTTATAGTATATTTTTTCCTGAAAACCCTTTTATTATATCTTTTTTTTCATTTTGCATTGGATAGTTTATAGTGTATAGTTTAGAATGTTATTTTTTTAAACAATGTCCTCCATCAATTATGGTTTTTTTGTTTCTTATTTCTTATTTTAGATACTCAAGTTTCCTTTCTGAACATTCAGGATGACTTACAGGACTTTTGTTTTAAAAGCTGTTTCTCAATTTATTATTGCATTTTTTAACTCTTAACCTTCAGTTTTAATAAATTAGTCTCACTTTGATTGTAATTTTCATCAGTTTTATTTTATGCCATGATCTTTCCTCTAAGGACAATATTAGCCATATCTCATACTGTGGAATGTTAAGTTTTTGTTATCATAATCTCTAGGATCCTATACTTTCATTTTACATTTTTCTTTTGACCAGTAGGATTTTTTAGAGGGGAATTTTGTTAATTTCCTCCAAGAAATCTTTTCATTTTACTAACTTCTTGATTTCTCGTATAAAAGTTAGAAAATGCAATTTGTATTATTCTTTTTTTTTCCCCTCCCAACACCCCTGCATTATTCTTTTTATTAATGCGTTGACGTTTCTTTTTGGCCTTAAATATATAGCAAATGTTCACAAATATTCTATGTGCATTTACAATGAAGATGTCTTATCTACTATCATATTGTAACGTACATAGTATCTATACTATAAATCGTTCTGAACCTTATTGATAATATCCACTTAGTCTGTTAATTTTCTAGATCTGAAAGAGGTAGTTTAGTTCTATTTTGCTTGTTTTAATCGTGTTGTATTTTCATTGTACATTTTAGACTTTATTAAATGTCTTTGTCTTGTTAAAATGTTTTGACATGAATTCAGACGTGCCTAATAGTAAGTATATGGGCCATTTTTTTTTTTTTTTTTGTAGAGACAGAGTCTCACTGTACCATCCTCGGGTAGAGTGCCATGACATTACACCGCTCACAGCAACCTCCAACTCTTGGGCTTACGCGATTCTCTTGCCTCAGCCTCCCAAGCAGCTGGGACTGCAGGCGCCCGCCACAACGCCCGGCTATTTTTTTGTTGCAGTTTGGCCGGGGTTGGGTCTGAACCCACCACCCTCGGTATATAGGGCCGGCGCCCTACTCACTGAGACACAGGGCCATTTTTAATGGCTTGAATATTATTTGCCTACCCTTACCTTTTACTTTTCTGAATCCCTCTGTTACAGAGGATTATTTCTTTAATACAACATAGAGTTAGCTTGGACTGGCCAAGATGAAAGTATTTTTCTTATAGGTTATTTCAGTCACAGTTTTCTAGTATATTCTTTGTGATCTTGTACATTTACATATCCTTAAAATTATTTCCAGCCTTTTTTTTTTTTTATAACTTTGTATTTTTGATGTGGCAGTTGCTTCTATGTTTAAAGAACATTAATTTTCCTGGGATTTTTCTGGTTGGGAATCCAGTTCTTCCCATTCAGTTGTTACTTGGAAGGACTGAAAATATGGCCTGTGGTTCTTTTCCTGTTTCCGAGGTAATTATGTTGAGGAAGAATCCTGGTGTCCAGAGCCTTCTTGGCCTTGCCTCCCAATGCTATGCTTTTAGTTTCAGGTTTGGGTGCGTGCACAGCCATTTCTGGAATCCTAGCGATAAGTCCATCCAGGTCTCCCAACCTCAGTGTCTCAGCCCTGAACCTGGATTTGTCTCCACAGAGCACAGAGGAGAGTTGTCTTCCTGGAAGGACATGTATTACCGTATGCTTTTTGAATGCACAGAGGCTGTGAAGTTTTTCCAAGTTTTGCTGATTATTTTTAAATCTGTCAGCCCAGGCCTCCAGCCAGGAAGAGTTCCCCCATTTTGCTGGTGGTTTTTGATATCCGAGGAGGGCGTGGCACGAGCTGCACCTGCCCTCATCTCTTGTCTGCCTGCCTCGCCTGGATTGTCTGGGACCTACGCTAGTAGAGCGGTTGATGGTGTTCTATTGCCACCCCACTACCCTGGCTGGTTTATGTGGTCTACAGGGGCCTCCTCCTGGGGAGACTTAAAAAGGTCAGGTGCCCAGACCAGTCACAGGAAGTGGTTTTCTATAGCAGTTTAGAAGAAGGTGTTCTGCATATGAAGAATTACTTAGTAGGAGTAAAGATGGCACACTAGCGGAGAAGGGAGGCCAAGGGGACCGCAAGTTTATCCTGAATTCTGTGTTTATCCTACTGTGTGTGTGGAAGGGGTCTAGCTGGAGTCCAGATGGGGAGCCCTATGAAAATGTGCACACTTCGTAATTCCTCTTTAAGATGATGTTGGGAAATGGATTATCTTTAGGTAACTTACAAAATACAATCACTCATGTTCTTTATGTTCATTCTAGATCATGTCATAGATCTCAGAAACAATCTTTCTGGGACATGGATCTTTCTTTCTTTCTTTTCATTTTTTTTTGAGACGGAGTCTCACTATGTTGCCCTCAGTAGAGAGCTGTGGTGTCACAGCTCACAGGAACCTCCAACTCTTGGGTTTAAGTGACTATCTGCCTCAGCCTCCCAAGTAGTTGGGACTATAGGCGCCTGCCACAATGCCCAGCCCGGGCTGGGTTCAAACCCACCACCCTTGGTGTATGTGGCTGGCCCCATAACCACTGTGCTATGGGCGCTGAACCAAGGATATATTTTTTAATGAATGTACTAAATAACCTTACAAGCCATTTGTGCATATCTCAATTTATGTATTATATAATGGTCTTTCTGAACTATTAGTGATTTCCTTAAAGAAATAAGTTTTGAGAGTGCCTTACAAAACTTTAGTTATTCTAAAAAATTATGTGAATATTTAAGAATTTCAGATTAAGTGGGTGGTCCTTAAACACAGGTTCCTGAGCTGGTTCCACAACGTGTCATGGATTTTATTAGCCAGCTAAATTTGCTTTTACAATATAGTACTAAGTAGTTATTTTGTAAAATAGCTAAGCAATACAGAGGGCAAGAAAAAAAGAAATTGAAATGATTAGGTAGAAGAAAAAGTTTATAAAGTGTTCAGATTGTTTAGTTTCTGAAAACTCCTGAGAAATTACTAGAATTTTCATTGTCACAAAGCTTAAATGGAGGCAGGTGATATTTTCCTTTTCTTTAAAAACATTGCTTTGGTTTCTCATAGCAGAAAATCCTGGTTTGTAAGGAAGGTTTTGAAGGAGCCTTTAGAAGAAGATGACAAAATAAAAGGCTTTTCAGTAGCCGGTGGGAAGGCAGGACTTTGTCTGGAGATGGGATTTGGAACACAATAGTCCCCCAAGCAAACCCTCACTTAGTTTTCTAGGTGGAATTTAAATAACCACACTGTTTTCTAAGAACTTCTACTTTGACCACTCTTTTGTACATAATTACGACTGCATTGATTCTCTTCTAAAGCATTTATTTTCAAGATTCTTGCATTGTGTTGTCCTGTATGAGATTTTTCTTCCTTACCAAAATAACCCACACCATAAGTAAGAATTCTGTGTCAAGAAATTTCATTTAATTTTACGGAGGCCAAACTCCAAAATTTAGATCCTGCTGTATATTAATATAGACTATAATTTCAAAAAGTAAGAAAGATTTCTTGACAGGGGAAAATAAAAGTTCTCCTAAATTATGTGAAGTATTAGCTTTAAAAAATTAGTTATTGTAACACAAAGAATAGAATGACTGTTTCCTTTTTTTCTGTTAATAATTTAGAGATATTTAATGGTTAGAAAAGAAGGGCACATCAACCTTCAATACCTAGTTAGATAATATTATGGGACCAAATATTTGAGCCCAAATAGCTGCTAATTTTGATCAAAAGAGGTATCAAAAAATGTTACAAGGTCAGAGTGAGAAGACAGGAGAAGAAAGAAAAAGAGAGCTCTTATTTTTTGGAGTGCTTATTTTGTGTCCTGCTATGCATGAGTTTTTGTGTCATTTAATATAATCTTCAAAACAACCCAGTGAAATGTGCACTCTTATTATCCCTATTTTGTAGCTGGAAAAATATGTTAATAATGGTTAAATAATTTCCCCAAGTTCACACCTTTAGTAAACAAGGAAACAGAATAGTCAATGCTTCAATGATGGCAGGGGTTACATGGTAGGCTTTTATACCCTGCATGACATACTCCTCTTCAGAAGTTTATAGCATTAAAAGCTAGATGGATTCTATAAATTTTGTATTTGGATCTATTTTATTTTATTTTATTTTAGACAGTCTCACTATGTTGCCCTTGGTAGAGTGCTGTGGCTTCACAGCTCACAGCAACCTCAAACTCTTGGGTGTAAGCAATTTTCTTGCCTCAGCCTCCCTGGCAGCAGGGACTACAGGTGCCTAGATATTTGTTGTTGTTGTTGTAGTTGTCATTGTTGTTTGGCAGGCCTGGGCTGGGTTCAAACCTGCCAGGTTCAGTGTATGTGGCTGGCTCCCTAGCCTCTGAGCTACAGGTAGGAGCCAAGGATGTTTATTTTAAACTGTTGTTTGCAATAGTAATTTTACATGCAGGTTTTTTCATGATACATAAATTGATAGCCCATACAATATATAATTCATGAAAAATGAAACATTGTTTTCAAACTATCATTTCACTTAGTCTGTCTATCTATCTATCTATCCATCCCTCCATCTGTCCATCCATCCATCCATCCATGCATCTATCTGAATGAACATATCCAGAGAAGTTAAATAACTTTCCTGATGTAACAGCAAAGGCTTGGAATTATTATTACTATTATTATTATTATTTTGACATAGAGTCTTACTTGGTCACGCATGTGACCTAGAGTGCTGTGGTGTCCTAGCTCACAGCAACTTCAAACTCTTGGATTCAAGTGATCCTCTTGCCTCAGCCTCCCAAGTAGCTGGGGCTACAGTCACCCGCCACCATGCCTGGCAATTTTTTAGAGACAGGGTGTTGCTTCAGTTCAGGCTGGTCTCAAACTAGTGAGCTCAGCAATCCACCAGCTTCAGCCTCCCAAGTGTTGGGATTATAGGCGTGAGCCACCACACCCAGCTACTTTTTTTTTCCATCGAAGACTCCCTCTTTGAGAAAAGATTAATCATATAGAGTAAAGATGGGTGCTTTTTTGTTGTTGTTGTCAAGAGACAGATAGTAAACATTTTAGTCTTTGTGGTCTATATGGGTTGGTAGGTATCTGTTACACCATTCACTTCTGCCATTATACCATCAAAGCATCCCTAGACGGTATGTAAATGATGTGTCCAGCTTCTCAGTTGTTTCTTTCATGGATCATGCCTTTGATATTGAATCTAAAAAGTCATTGTCAAACCCAAAGGAATCTAGAGTTTCTATTTTACCTGTACGTCCATGATCCACTTTGACCTGTGTCTAGATTCATTTTTTTTTTTTTTTTGCATTCCAGACGTCCAGTTTTTCCAGAACTATTTGTTGAAAAGACAATCATTTCTTTATTGTATTGCCTTTGCCCCTTTGTCAAAGATCAATTTGCTTTATTTGTATGGGTCTTTTGGGGGGCTATCTTTTTTCATTGATCTTTTTATCTATTCTTTCTCAGTACCACACTGTCTCAATCACTGTGTCTTTACAGTAAGACCTGAAGTCAGATAGAGTCACTCAAGGATGAGTTGGCTATTCTTAGTCTTATGTCATCATGTTCCTTCCCCCTCAGCAGCCCTGCCTGAGACCCCTGACTCGTCCTCTCAGGGTGGCCATGAAACTCTGCTTGAGCTTTTCTTCCCCATGTTGTCGTCTGATAAGTTCTTCCAGGCAGAGAGCTGGAGATATTGCAGCAAACCCCTCCTGTGTTTCTCTCCATTCTGCTGCCTGTTGCCTACCATCTAACAGCAGCTGTTCTGTATACTTTGTCCATTGTTAGACTTGCTTATAAAGGCAGGCTATTCAAATATTTGCAATACATTCATGGCTAGAATCCAAAATCTTAGGCTTTCTTGTAAATTCTTCTTTGGAATTTCATCTTGGTCTTTTCAGCTACATTTTCTAAGATCACATTCAAAATGTAAAAATTTTATAAAAGGAAAACACAAGGCAAAACATTGCAGAATCACTTCCTGAAATGTTTTGGAACAGCTGGCCTCTTCAACCTTCCTTCCCTTTCTGAGTATCCACATGCTAATTTAATCTGAGTTGTTTCCTCAGCATTAAAAAAAGGCAATCCAATATTAGTAAAACTATAATTATGTAAGTATTCTACCCCCCCAAAAAAAAATCAGTACAAAATCTGGTACAAAATCAGTACAAAATCTCTACTAACTGAAAAGTGAAACACACAAGAAATCTTTACAAGGATATAATGCTTGATCATTTGGCATTTTTATAGATGCGGTGTGCTTTTATATGTGTATATTCCAGTTTTATAATATGTTCATATACATATAATTTTAGGGACAGACATAGGATGACAGTTAAACCTTTTATCAGTCTTAGTAAAGTTTCTGGAAGGGAATGAAAATGGATCTAGGTGATAAGGTCAAACTTGTCTTGTATGACATCATGAGATGGCTTGTGTTCATAATCTCTGTCCCTGAGTATTGTTTCTGATATGTGACAAAAGAAGCACCTCCATTACACAGAAAATTATAGGCTAGGGTGAAAGCTGTATTTTATATCATTCTTCAAGGAGCCCTGGGTGAAGAACTTGCAGTTTTATCACTAATAAAACACAAAGGAAATTGCATGACCTACTTGGACTCTATTTCAAACATATTTCTGAAACTATACACTGCTCCCCAAATAATTATGATAAGAATTCAAATTAACATGTTAATATGTGATAAATAAAGCTATTGTATTGTTCCCATATCAATGTACTTACAATATTTTTATTCAGAGAGAGAGGCTTTCCTGTGAAAAGATAGCCAAGGGGTTTCCCCCAGAAGAAAGCCAGTTGTAAAGTGAAAACCCTGTGTTTACTGGCCCCTGTAGTTCAAGGCAATGAGGGTCAGTGAACTTCACTTCATTTCCTATCCTGCTCTCTGACTCCACTCTTTGAAGAGCACCTTAGGGACAGAGTCCGTTTTCTTGTGCAAGTGAGGGCCACGCAGAAGGATCAACCAGTTCCTCAAGCTGCAATTCCCCATTTTTCCTTATGCATAAGTATATATGTGTCCATGATTGTCAGGTACATATTACAATTTTTTTTGAACTAAAATTTCAATTTGTAAATGTAACTAAAACAAAAGGTCTGTTACTGCCACCCAAACAGGAAGTAGATGTTTTTATAAGAGGGCAGATTCTGACAATCAGCATTTCCTTCCTATCCATCTGGAATTATGACATGCTTGTGAAGAAATTGCTTTTATCACTAAGGTAACTGACAACTCAATGAGAGAACTGTCAGTGTAAATGTTCAGTATTTCCCAGGTTGTAGGAAAATACAAAATAAAATTTCCTCCTATAGAAAGTAGAAGAACACTTAGGTACATATTTCTACTCTGCATCCACTGAATCCTTTCTACTTCCTGGGTGTATCATAAAAACAGCCTCTACTTCTCAAGCCCAATTGTCTATTTTTAATTTTAGGAGTCCAACTGAACTGGCCTTTCATCTGTTGCTAGATTTTGTTATATTCCACTTTAGAGCCTGTGTGTTTGCAATTGGCTTTGCTTGAGTTGTGTTTTCCCCTCTTTCTCATCCTTGGGAACTCAGCTCAATGTCATTTCTGCAGGAAGTCTTCCTGGCCAATCCTGTGCACATTTTTTAAAAGTATGGTTTACAGTTTCTATTTATTCATATTTTTGTGGGATGAATATCTATTTCCTTCTTGTGTTATAGCTCTGGCAAGTTCTCTATAGGCATATTTAAACATTTAATATGAATACTGTTCAGTTTCTTTATTTTTCATTTTTTGTGAATTCTTAATATTTCACCTGTATTATATCATATTACATCACATCAAAATCTAAGAAAACAAGTATAGAAATACAAAACCAAAACAACAACAGCAACAAAAGAGTTTCAGTCATCATCTTCCCTGGCCAAAGCCTGAGGCGAAAAAAAGATACTGAGATAAAAAGGATAAAAAGAGCTTCTTGAGATTTTTTTCAACCTTCCTCTGCTTTTAATATTTTATAGTAACCCATGAGAGTGTGGCCAGTAGATTTCGTCTTTTTTTCTTTTGTGGTTTTAGTGTTTATGTGTGTGTATGGTAAAAGCACCTAAAATCTACTCAGTAAATTTCTATAATGTAATACATAGTACATTATTATCTATAGTCCTCATGCTGTACATTAGATTATTAGACTTTTGCATTCTGCACAACTACAAGTTTGTAACTTTGAACTGATACCTCTCCATTTCTCTCTTTCTTTGCCTGGCTTATTTCACTTAGAAGGATGTCCCCAGGTTCACTGTGTTGTCGGCAGTGGCACAATCTCCTTCTTTTAATAGCCTGAATAATAGCCTTGTGTGGGTGTGTGTGTATCACACTTTTCTTAACCATTCATCCATCAGTGGATACTTAGCTTGGTAGAATTCCATTGTGAAGTCATCCGCTCCTGGGATTTTCTTCATTGTGAGGTTTTTGATAACTACTTCAATACTTTCAATCTGTTCAGAATTTGTATTTCTTCTTCTTTTTTTTTTTTTTTTTGTAGAGGCAGTCTCACTTTATGGCCCTCGGTTGAGTGCCATGGCGTCACACGGCTCACAGCAACCTCCAACTCCTGAGCTTAAGCGATTCTCTTGCCTCAGCCTCCCGAGCAGCTGGGACTACAGGCGCCCGCCACAACGCCCAGCTATTTTTTTGATTGCAGTTCAGCCGCAGAGAACTGGCAAGTTAGGGAAATTTGTCTCTGTGATGAATCATGCTGTTCTAGGAAATGGAGTGATGCTAGCAAGATAAAACTGCTCTTCCTTACCTTTTCCCATGGTTATTTGTAGGGTGTTTTTTCTTCCAGAGTTGTTTTCCTTTGTGAATAGCTGCCAAATTTTTGCTCTTTGTAGGAGAAAGGAAGGCTGGGATCTCCTACTCAGCCATCTTGCTGATGTCACGCTCGAACAGCTAAATTTCCAATTATTTGCTTATTTCATCACACTGCAAAGAGAGATATCTTACTGGTTCAGTGTTATATCCATCTTCCCCAATCCATTTCACCTCTAGATATTGTATGTAGTGATTATGGTGAAAGGAACATGTTTGTTTAGTTGTATGTAATTTTACATTTTCCTTTACTTGTATGAGAAACTTCTTTCAAAGGATGGTTTTGCTTTTTAAAATAAGTGAGGACACACATTTTTTTTTGAGCCAGAGTATACTGATGCATCACAGATCACTGCAATTTCCATGTCCTAGGCTCAAGCAATTCTTCTGAGTAGGGGGTACTATAGGTCCCCATCACCACGCCCAGCTATTTTTTTCTATTTTTAGTAAAGACCAAGTTTTTCTCTTGCATAGCTTGGTCTTGAACTCTGCTCTCCCTCCTCAGTTTCTCAGAGTGCTAGGATTACAGGCCTGAGTCATCACACCCAGCCAACATACATATTCTTAAAGGTATTACTTATTTAGTAATTTCTTTTCCACTTTGAGGTGCAGTGTTAACTATTGGAATGGTAACCCCTAGTATCATAGAAGAATTATTCTTTTTGGCCAGTGGAGCACAAGTTATGGTGAATTTTGAGTCATTTTAAAATACTATATTGTGTTGGCTGCTCTTTCCAGAAATTTTTTAGGAGATGCCAACCCATTCTTCACAACTGACATTTTTTCAAAAATGTTGTAGCATGTGATAATGGCTTTAATAGAGTTCTTATCCACAAAGCCCTGAAAGGAGTGTGGATACATTTTTTAAAAGATGGTAGTGAGAAGTCCTTGCCATACACACGTATTACTGGTTTAGAGATGCAATCATTGCACCATGGTTTTCTTTTCTTTGATATTTATTTTATTTATACTTAAAATTAATATAGTTAATTTTTTAAGAGAGGTTCTAGGTTTACAGAAAAATTGTGCACTAAGTACAGAGGTCACATAGACTCCACACTCTCAACCTTCAATTTTCCTTATTATTAACATCTTGCAGTGGAATGGAAGATTTGTTGCAATTGATAAGCTAATATTGAAACATTATTATTGTCTAAAGTCCATAGTTTAGGATAGGGCTTACTAGTTGTACGATATCATTCTTTGTGTTTTAACAAACGTAATGGCAAACATCTATCGTAAGTATCTATCAGAGATAGAATAGAGCCTTAAAAATCCCATGTTCCACCTATTTATTCCTCTTGCCTACCTCCTTAATCCCCAGCAACAACTGAATTTTTACTGACTTCATAGTTTTGTCTTTTAAAAAATGTCACATAGTTGGAATCATACAGTATGCAGCCATTTCAGATTTGCTTCTTCCGCTTAGTAATCTACATTTAAGTTTCCACCAGTCTTTTCATGGCTCAATTCCATGACTTTTTAGCACTGAATGATATTCCATTGTATGGATATAGTATAGCTGATTTATTCATTCACTCTGGAAGGACATCTTGGGTTTTTGAAAAGTTTAGCAATTATGAATAAAGCTTCTATAAACATCCAGGTGAAGGTATTTGTATTGACTTAAGTTTTTACCTTATTTCGGTAAATACCATGGGATGTGATTGCTAGATCAAATAGTATATTTAGTTTTGTGAGACACTGGCCAAATAGTCTTTTAAAGTGGCTATATTATTTTGTATTTCACCAGTAATAAATCAGAATTCCTGTTGCTCCACATCTTTGCCAGTATTTGGTGCTAGCAAAGTGATAGCATTTAGTGATTTAGATAGTGATTTAGATTTTAATCATCTTAGTAGGTGGGTAGTGATCTCTACCTTATTGTTTTAGTTTGCAGTTCCCTAATGACATATGATGTTGAAACTCTTTTCATAACTTAATTTTCTACAGAGTATTATTTATTATCAAGAATACCCCTAGTAGGTTTTTTTTCTAAAGACTTTCATTTTTTTTAGAGGAGTTTTAGGATCACAGGAAAATTAAGAGAAAAGCAAAGAGATTCCCCATATATCCCCTAGCCACACACAAATAGAACTTCCCCTATTATCAACATCCCTTACCAGAGTGGTACATTTGCTACAATGAATGAACCTACATTTTTAGAGACAGAATCTTTCTCTATCACACGGGCTACAGTGCAGTGACACCATTATAGCTCACAGCAGCTTCAAACTCCTGAGTTCAAAAGATTATCCTGTCTCAGCCTCCCAAGTAGCTGGGACTATAGGTGCATGCCTAATGGTTTTTTATTATTGAAAATATTTATTTTATTTTATTTTATCCCAATGGTTTTTGAGAGTGACCAGTATGAGTCCTGAAAGGTTCTGTGGAATCAGTGTGACTTCTTGAATAAAACTTCTTAGTCACTTTATATGAAAAATGGTTGTATTTGGCAACTATGTTAAATTAATCTGACATAGCTTTATATCACCAGATTTAGTTTTTAGTATATGCTTTGTATGAAAAATCCAAAGGCTGTAAATAGCTGACTACGATAACATGATGACTGCCTCTCAATGTAATAAAGAGATTTTAATATGAATGACAGCTGTTATAAGTTGGTCATTCACTTGGATAGCTTATAAATGACTTTTCTATTTCCCTACACTGTTCTATTCATGAAAGTTACAAGAACTGGAAATCTGTTTCTTTGGACTCAGTGAAGAAAGAGACACATGCTCAGAGAATGGACGACCAGCATGCTTGGTCTGTAGCCTCAGATTCCAGCTAGTTACATTGGTGTCAAAATATTGTTAATGAGATTGTCACTGAAAAACATTCAATTTTAGTATTAAAGTTTAATTTGTATATTTTGCCTCCCCGAGGGAAGGTGTGACACATTTGAGTAAGTTTCTCTGGGAAACAGAATAATTTCATTTCTTAGAGATCTTAAGAGTGAGGTTAAACTAATCTGGTGGAGTTTATATGCTCTCTGACTTGGATTAAATGCACACCAAGGTCACTTTCTGCCTGGTGATTCTTTAAAAGTAGCTTTTATATTTGAATGTCACTCTTGTGCACCGTATTTAACAGCAGAGTTAATAACTTCTTGATTATCTTAAGGATTATTCAAAAATATTTAAGATAAACAAGAGTAAAAAGGGATTGGAGATCATCTTTCAATCCCATGAAACACCTGATATAGTTTATCCTTCTAGCATAGCAAAAAATCTCTTAAAATATTTCTGGCAGACTACTGTTCTTAAAGTAACAACAACAACCATCACCAAAATAAAACCCTTTGCCATCCCTTGTCAAAATAAATCAAAGCATGGTAATCTCCACATGCATTTAAAAAGGGAGCAAAATGATACAAGATCACTTCATATACCATACTACTCCAAATATTGCATTTTTTTTTCAATGAGAGGAGAAAAACGAATCACATATCAAAGGAGAGAATTGTTCCCCTTTATTACAATCATTTTCTCTTTTATAGAGATAATTAAATATAGCTTAAAAGAAGAGTGTGAGTCAAAGAAAGTGATTTCAAAGGCCAGAAGTTAATGTTTGCTTGCAAGATTCATCTGTTAAAGGCATATTATCAGTAAAATGCTAACTTCCATTTTAAATTATTATAACTGCTGAAATGACCTAAAAAAGATAGGAAATGTGAAAATAAACTATTCTTGGTTAGAACCAAGACTATACCCTGATGGATTTTAATAAATAAAACTTTATTGGAGCAATTATAACTAAGTTCTCCCTCCCACACCATCTATCTTTGTTTTTTTTTTTTTATTTAAAGGATGATCATTTTATTTCTGTTTAAGGATGTGATGAGGAAGATAGGCTCAGGTAACAAATAGCAATAGTAACACAAAGTTGATGCAGTAAAAACTGTTAACTAAATACTTTAAGATACACTTGACAATTTTTTTAAAAATCAAGAAAATACCCATAGAAGAATCATACATGTAAACCATGTACAGACACATTTTCAAATTTATCACAAATAATGTTTTTACACCCAACATCTTGCATAAAAACACACACACGCACAAACACACACATACACACACACACACACAGAAGAAGAAAATAAGCAAGGAAATTCTTCCTAATAGTTGGCTTCATGAATACAACTGCTCTCCTGTTCTAGTAGCTGTTGCTAGCCAAATAAAACATCACTGTTCCACTAGGAATGGCTAGCTAAACAGAAAGTGCCATGAATCTGCTGCTGATGAATATACAGACTTCTCCATGAAGTCCCCTGTGTCAAAAATTGTTATAGAGGCTTTTTTGTTGTTTAGGACAGTCCCAAGACTGGTTGCTCAGTGTTATGTAAATGACAAATGACTAGAAAAAATCTTGGTGTAGGTAAATAAGGAAATCAGTTTCCTAGTGAAAGGATCCCAAACAGATTCAATAGCCATCTGAATGCAGCTTCTTAATCTAAGAGGGCATGCTTATATTCTTTAGTGAAATTGAATATTATTTATTATTTTTTTAAGCAGCATGAATTTGCATAGATGGGTCCTTCCAGGGGAGTGGAGGAATCCAGGAATTTGAGCTAGAGCCCTTTTGCTTATTCGTAAGAGGACTAGACTTAATTTTATTTTCACCTACAAATAAATGGTGAATTTTGTGACCAGGTGAAACAACATAGCTAATAGTTTGTATATTTCTCTCCTTCCATTGATAGGTCTTTTTATAAATGATTTTTAAAGTATTAATCAAATAGTGCAAAGATTCCTTAGTTTCTTTCTTTCATTTTACTTTTGGAAAAGTTGTTGTCCATTCTCCCTTACTTAGGGATTACAAAAGTATGTTTGATTGCAATATATCCAATAATTTTATTTGTAATTTTCAAGCAGTAAAACCCAGAAAATTATAGTTGTCTATAACCCACTAACTGTACCAAACATGTTAACATATAATGTACATGTCTTAAATTGTTGGAATTTAAATTAAAAAAAAAAACTTCAACAAAATTTCCATTATTTTTTATACCCTCATGCCCAGTCCAGGAAAAAAGGTGAAATTAAAAACATAGACACCTTCCAATGAGAATAGCATTTGACCACAGAAGAATAAACTACCACAAACCTTAAAATAGTACAAACTGTAAGTAGAGGATGGAAAACTTTATATTTTGACTTTCTTCCAGCTTAAAAAATCTAATATGTAGGTGAGGAACAGAAGTATTTGGCTTGCAGATTTGTTGTGCAAATCGAAATATGGAAACTTAATTAAGTTTCCCCACATCATATCTTCTAATTAGAACCCAGAAACCTAATTTTCTGGTCCAGATTTTGTATTTGTTGTTTCGATTAAGTAAGTTCAAATACAAAGCTGTCTAAATAAGGGAGCTGCCCTATTTCAGAGACTGTCGAGAGGGAAGGGCCACTAATGTGGTAAGGATTTGATCACTGAGACCAAGAAATGAATCATCGTCTTCTTCGGTCCTTCCCTGAGTAATATTGCTAATGCCACAAATTTCTAAGCCACTTCTAAACCACACAAGAAGACTCACTTCATTTTGTTACTGTTGCTTTTTCATGATTCAAACATACATTTTCCATAGTAACTGCTCTTTTTAACCAATGTTAAGTTCATCTTTCAAAGCTAAAAGGCACAACTCTGTTGTTGAGAATATTTAAAAGAATGGTCACTGAGAAAAAGGTTTCAGAATGTTTTGAACAATAGTAGCATATTTATAATACATATACACACACATGCACACATTTTAGCTTTCTTTGATGACTAACTTGAAGGAAGCAATAATCATTTATTTATTCTTTTGTGTATTCAAGGGACATGCAAGGAAATGAAGCCAAAGATATTTCCCAGTAGAATTCTACCATTTGACTGGACAAATTAAGTGGCATGAGTTCATTAAGAAAATTATTCAACTCTACAGCGACTGTGGGATTTTTGCTCCTGTCACGGCCTCCACCCTATGCAGCAAGCTGCCACTTCGTCCTTCACACACAATTCTCATTCCAGCCCCTCTGCCTTTGAGTGTGTTTTGCCTCCAAGCTGAGAAGTCTTCAACGTGCTTTCTAATTATCCAAATCCTTCATAATCCCCCTACCAAAATTAGGTCACACTTTCTCCACAAAACCTTCCCCAGTTTCTCTGACTGCTATTTACTTCTTTGTTATCTAAATTCCTTTAGGACAGATAGTGCGCCTCATCCCGCTTAGCAGTAGTGGATTCAGTGTCTGGAATCTTTCCGCAAGTGCACAGTGTGACTTAGCTCTCTCCCCTCAGGGGCTATAAAGCCCAAAGACAGAGCCCCGTCCCTTCTTTTTATGTGTTCAGCTTCACATCTCCTCCCACCCCCACCCCCAGCCCTTCCTTCCTTTTGCCTACAGTGCAGATTCTATAATGGTGGTTTATATATATCTGTGCACTGATGGGCCTTGACAGAGTAAGATTCAGGAGACTGGAGGGCTGTTTGCATAGACAGTCTGCAGCAGGTTAAAAAAAAAACAAAAACACTTATTCATATCAGAACTTAGAATTTAATATAAATTTCCATTAAAAAATTCTTACCTAATCAAGTAATTTCTGTTTTTTTTTTTTTTAATGTTCTTTATATTCTCAACTCTTACACTGCTTAATATGTAGCCACTAAATAATTAGTTTGGTGACAAAACAATATATGACTTATGTAATTGTCAAAGAGTAAAAGAAACAGAGAGGAATGAAGTCAGTAGATCTTTACTGAAAATCTGCTATGTGCCAGGCACCGTGCTGGGTTCTGGAATAGATAAAACAAGGAGAAGATACAATGACCCTTATGAAATTCTTTGGGGACTCGAATTTTTCTAATTCGGTTATTACCATACAATTGTGATGATATCCAGAATCAATATACTTCCATTACCTTTTTCATACATATACATAGATTCAGCATTTATTTGAATTGAAAGAAGTGTGGCCAGTTCTTTTAATGTAGTCAAATGCTATGTATTTTTTCACACTCAGCCCAAGCTATACCTTCTCTGTAAGATCTCACTCAGTACCACCAATCCTATGGAGTTGGTCCTTCCTGTGATCTCCTTTACACTTATGATTTATACCACTCTTTATCCTTTAATATTTTTTGTTATTGTTGTTTAGCAGAGAAGGCTCTCCATATGTTGCTCAGGCTGGTCCAAACTCCTGGCCTCAAGCTATTCTTCAGCCTCAGCCTCCTAAATCACTGGGATTATAGGCATGAGCCATTGTCCTTGTCCTACTTTGCCCCTTAATATCAGTCTCTGTGACTATTTTTTTTTGTTGTTGTTGTTTCCAAAATAATATCATATTTATGCGGGGAGGAGACAAGATGGCTGACTGAAGCCAGTTTTCCATAGAGGCTCCTGTACAGAAGGAGAGTTAAAGGACAAAAATTCAGCAAGTAACCTGGTGGATTTGAGCTGCACTAAGAGAGAAGGTTGTAGAATGCACGTCAACCCCGCTGAGGCGAGCTGCAACCACAAGGATACAAACAAAAGGTACAAAATCCATCACCAAGCGGGCTGGAGTCCCCTCCCCCATGAGAACGGCTCAGAGTGCCCACAAACAACCGGGCAGAGTTCAAAGGTCCTCCCACTACACTCCATGGGAGAGACCCTCTAAAAACTGGACCTACCTCCCCTACTGAGGTGCCACGGCATCCTCCTGCCAGGCATAAAACTGTATAAACTGTATATGGTCTCTACCTGGAATTCTGAGCTCCCAGTGCTCTCCTTTGCTCACAGTGGGGTCTAGAGGCCAGTCCCGGTCGGTCGGCAGAGAAGGGACTGCATCAGAGTGGCAGTTCCCTGAGGCACAGTACGACAGCTGTCTTTTGGTGATAATACAGCCAGGCATAAAACTGTGTAAAGCTGTGTGTGTTCTCTGCCCGCAACTCCAGGCTTCCAGCACTCCCCGCGCTCCCCTCTGCTCTCGCTCCAAGGTCTGGAGGCCTGTCCCCCAGGGGTCCAGACTCTTGGGCGATTGCTCGAGGGGTGTAGACAGTGCTGGGCTGCAGCCTGTCAGTGCAGACTCTGGGGTACGGAGCAGAGAGAGGACGATTGGCCGGACGGGAGCTACACCGGAGCAACCGTTGCCTGAGCCATAAGGCAGCAGCCCTCTTTTGCTAGCAATACGGCTCACTACAGAATATTCTGAAGCCACACCCCCTGTCTCCCTGGGCAACCAGAGACTCTGAGTTTGCCTGAGGCAACATAAACTTGCAAACCAGGGAAACTCCCAGGGCGGGGCTGACCCAGAGGTCCGCTTTACTAAACCTAAGATGCACCTGGCCCTCAGGGGATCGTCAGCCTATAGACAATACAAGAGCAAAGACAAGCTGATTTGGAACTCAATTTAGCTTCTCTTCTGCAGGGGAAACGCAGAGTTGTTCTGTTCTGTTCTGTCAGTAACATTAATCAGGGGTGAGACTGGACCTGAGTGAAAACCCCTCAACCTTCATCTAGTGCCCGAGGTTGTCAGGCCTCACCTCCTCCTGCTGGAGAGAGGTAGAGCGCAGTGGCCTGGCAGACTTCCTTGTGATTCAGGCAGGTACAAACTCCTAGAGTACCGATTCACTACAGGCAACTGGGTCAGCCAACTACAGGGCTATCAGTGACTGGGTGTGAAGTGGTGCAAGGTGGGAAAGGAGGCAGCAACCTTCCCAGACTGATTTATAGGCTGGGTGGCTTCTCCTGACTCCACACAGCACTGGAGCAAGCCACACCAGAGTAGTCACCAGACCCCTGTGATCCAGTTCCCTGAGACCTCTTAAACTCTCTCACCCGAGATAGGTGCAGACTGAGACAATTGATTTGGACATTTTTGAACTGCAGAAATTATTCCAAAAAACTGAGGAAGAAGGAATCTTCCCCAACACATTCTATGAAGCAAACATCACCCTGATACCAAAACCAGGAAAAGACCCAAACAAAAAGGAGAATTTCAGACCAATCTCACTCATGAACATAGACGCAAAAATTCTCAACAAAATCCTAGCCAATAGATTACAGCTTATCATCAAAAAAGTCATTCATCATGATCAAGTAGGCTTCATCCCAGGGATGCAAGGCTGGTTTAACATACGCAAGTCTATAAACGTTATCCACCATATTAACAGAGGCAAAAATAAAGATCACATGCTCCTCTCAATAGATGCAGAAAAAGCATTTGATAAAATCCAGCATCCTTTTCTAATTAGAACACTGAAGAGTATAGGCATAGGTGGCACATTTCTAAAACTGATTGAAGCTATCTATGACAAACCCACAGCCAATATTTTACTGAATGGAGTAAAACTAAAAGCTTTTCCTCTTAGAACTGGAACCAGACAAGGTTGTCCGCTGTCACCTTTACTATTCAACGTAGTGCTGGAAGTTCTAGCCAATACAATTAGGCAAGACAAGGAAATAAAGGGAATCCAAATGGGAGCAGAGGAGGTCAAACTCTCCCTCTTTGCTGACGACATGATCTTATACTTAGAGAACCCCAAAAACTCAACCACAAGACTCCTAGAAGTCATCAAAAAATACAGTAATGTTTCAGGATATAAAATCAATGTCCACAAGTCAGTAGCCTTTGTATACACCAATAAAAGTCAAGATGAGAAGCTAATTAAGGACACAACTCCCTTCACCATAGTTTCAAAGAAAATGAAATACCTAGTAATATACCTAACGAAGGAGGTGAAGGACCTCTATAAAGAAAACTATGAAATCCTCAGAAAGGAAATAGCAGAGGATATTAACAAATGGAAGAACATACCATGCTCATGGATGGGAAGAATCAACATTGTTAAAATGTCTATACTTCCCAAAGCTATCTACCTATTCAATGCCATTCCTATCAAAGTACCTACATCGTACTTTCAAGATTTGGAAAAAATGATTCTGCATTTTGTATGCAACCGGAAAAAACCCCGTATAGCTAAGGCAGTTCTTAGTAACAAAAATAAAGCTGGGGGCATCAGCATACCAGATTTTAGTCTGTACTACAAAGCCATAGTGCTCAAGACAGCATGGTACTGGCACAAAAACAGAGACATAGACACTTGGAATCGAATTGAAAACCAAGAAATGAAACTAACATTTTACAACCACCTAATCTTTGATAAACCAAACCTTGGGGGAAAGACTCCCTATTCAATAAATGGTGTTGGGAGAACTGGATGTCTACATGTAAAAGACTGAAACTGGACCCACACCTTTCCCCACTCACAAAAATTGACTCAAGATGGATAAAGGACTTAAATTTAAGGCATGAAACAATAAAAATCCTCCAAGAAAGCATAGGAAAAACACTGGAAGATATTGGCCTGGGGGAAGACTTCATGAAGAAGACTGCCATGGCAATTGCAACAACAACAAAAATAAACAAATGGGACTTCATTAAACTGAAAAGCTTCTGTACAGCTAAGGATACAATAACCAAAGCAAAGAGACAACCTACACAATGGGAAAGGATATTTGCATATTTTCAATCAGACAAAAGCTTGATAACCAGAATCTATAGAGAACTCAAATTAATCCACATGAAAAAGGCCAACAATCCCTTATATCAATGGGCAAGAGACATGAATAGAACTTTCTCTAAAGATGACAGACGAATGGCTAACAAACACATGAAAAAATGTTCATCATCTCTATATATTAGAGAAATGCAAATCAAAACAACCCTGAGATATCATCTAACCCCACTGAGAATGGCCCACATCACAAAATCTCAAAACTGCAGATGCTGGCGTGGATGTGGAGAGAAGGGAACACTTTTACACTGCTGGTGGGACTGCAAACTAGTACAACCTTTCTGGAAGGAAGTATGGAGAAACCTCAAAGCACTCAACCTAGACCTCCCATTTGATCCTGCAATCCCATTACTGGGCATCTACCCAGAAGGAAAAAAATCCTTTTATCATAAGGACACTTGTACTAGACTGTTTATCGCAGCTCAATTTACCATTGCCAAAATGTGGAAACAGCCTAAATGCCCACCAACCCAGGAATGGATTAACAAGCTGTGGTATATGTATACCATGGAATACTATTCAGCTATTAAAAAAAATGGAGACTTTACATCCTTCGTATTGACCTGGATGGAAGTAGAAGACATTATTCTTAGTAAAGCATCACAAAAATGGAGAAGCATGAATCCTATGTACTCAATCTTGATATGAGGACAATTAATGACAATTAAGTTTATGGGGGGGGGAAGCAGAAAGAGGGATGGAGGGAGGAGGGTGGGGCCTTAGTGTGTGTCACACTTTATCGGGGCAAGACATGATTGCAAGAGGGACTTTACCTAACAATTGCAATCAGTGTAACTGGCTTATTGTACCCTCAATGAATCCCCAACAATAAAAAAAAAAAAAAAAAAAAAAGAAATGCTCGTTTTCATTACTTAAATGTGTGTATTGCTTGACCCACAATTTTTTTTTATATTAACCCTAAAGAGATAATGAGATATGTGTTACAATGATTTTAAAATTATATAAGATTCTAGTGATTGTATTATAATAAGCAGAAGGAAGAAGAAAACTAGTCTTAAATTTCAGAAAAAGAGGAAAAGTTGCATGATTGTGTATAAGCCTGTTATATTCAGTAATCATTGATAACCATGTTATGAAAGCAATACTTATTCCTTTAAAAATCTTTAAAATATAGCCACTATATAAAATGAACTAAAAGCATAAATTTTGTTTTTATATATTTGACAATTGAGTATGTGAGCTCATCCTAGAAAAAGTGCTGGATACCTCATTGCTGAATATCACTATAGTCACCTTCAAATTACGTCACTTGGGAAGCTATGCACTTATACCAGCCCTCATCATATTGCACACAAAAACACAAAACAATAATGAAAACTGCTTAGCAAGACACCGCCACAAACTGATACATGCCTATAATCCCAGTATTTTGGGAGGCTGAGGCTGAAGAACGGCTTGAGGCTAGGAGTTTGAGATCACCTTGACCAACATATAGAGACCCTTGTCTGGTAAATATCTGTGAGACATTGACATACCAAGGTTATGATGCCCTACTGAGTTGTGCTTCTAACTTAAGCACATGATGGCAAGTTTGTAAACTTCATTGTCAGACTTTGGCAATAGCTCTGATGGTAATTCCAGAAAAAAAGTTCCAAAATTGCTTCAAAGGGTGAACTAGGTGCTGGTTTGGGTGCATAGCTTTCCAAGGGGAGTACTTTGAAGGTGACTGCAGTGATATTCAACAATGAGATATGTAGTACTTTTTCTAGGATGAGTACATTAATTGTCAGACTACAAATTGAGAATAGTGCCTCAATAAACACAAAGACACAAGTATCTCTTTGATACACAGGTTTCTTTTCCTTTGGATAAATAATCCAGTAGTGTGTTTGTGGATAATGTGATTCCTATTTTTAATTTTTAATTTTTTTAATATTTATTTATTTTTTAGACAGAGTCTCACTATGTTGCCCTTGGTAGAGTGCCATGGTTCACAGCTCACAGCAATCTCAAACTCTTGGGCTTAAGTGATTCTCTTGCCTAAGCCTCCCAAGTAGCTGGGACTACAGGAGCTTGCCACAGTGCCTGGCTATTTTTTTGGTTATAGTTGTCATTGTTGTTTGGCATGCCCTGACTGGGTTCAAACCTGCCAGCTCCAGTGTATGTGGCTGGCGCCCTCATGGCTAAGCTACAGGCACCAAGCCCTATTTTTAATTTTTTAAGGAAACTCCACATTGTTTTCCAAAATAGCTGTGCTAAATCACATTTCCATCAACAGCTATGAAAGCTCCCTTTCCCCTGCATTCTTACTAACATAAATTATTTATTTTTATTTTTATTTTTTTGTGGTAATTGGCATTCTAACTGGAACGAAATAATTTACTTTGGTTTTGATTTGCATTCTCTCATGATTGAAGATGTGAAACAATTTTTCATAAGCTTATTGGTCATGGGTATGTCTTCTTTTGATAAATAGTTACTTCTTTTGCTTATTTTTAAATGAGATTATCTGTTCTTTTGCTATTGACTTGAGTATCTTATATACTCTGGATGTTAATCCTTTCTTAGATGCATAATTTGCAAATTTCTGAGGATTATTCCATTGCTTTCATAAGCTTTTTAGTTAAATATAATTCAATTTGTCTAATTCTTCTTTTTAAAACCTGTGTTTTTCAAGTCTTAACCATAAAATTGTTGCATAGACCAATATCATCAAGTATGTGCTCTATTTTTTACTATTTTCAGAGTTTTGGATCTTATATGTAAGTCTTTAATCCATTTGAGTTGATTTTTATACATGGTAAGCTATAAGGGTCTAGTTTCATCCTCTCATATGTGAATATACAGTTTTTCCAGTACCATTTATTGAAAATACTACAATGTCTGTAAGTATGTTCTTGTCACCTTTGTCAAAAGTCAATTGGATGTAAATAAATATATTTATTTCTGGGTTCTCTATTCCGTTTTTTGGTCTAAGTATCTGTTTTCACAATATTGCCATCCTGTTTTGGTTACTATATCTTTGTAGATATTTTGAGGTCAGGTAGTATGATGTCTGTATCTTTGTCCTTTTTCAGAAGAGTTGGTATTAATTTCCTGTTAAAAGAATGGGACAGATCATAACTAAATGAAATCTATAACAAAATAGTTACACAGAATATTAAGGAAACAAAAGGTTGTTTTTTTGAAAAGATAAACAAAATTGACAGACCTCTTGATAGATTAACCAAAAACAGAAAAAAAGGACCTACAAAGCTCAATCAGAAATTAAAAAGGAGACATCAAAAGTGATACCAAAGAAATACAAAACACTATCTGTGAATACAAAAAAACCTCTATGCATATATACTGAAAAATGTTGAGGAAATGGAAAAACTCTTGAAAACACACAAACTCCTTCAGCTCAATCAGGAAGAAATAGAGCTTCTAAACAGATCAATATCAAGCAATAATGAAGCAACGATTAAGAAAAAACACTTTCCAATGAAGAAAAGTCACAGACCAGATGGTTTCACACCTTAATTTTACTAGATCTACAAAGAGGAACTGGTAGCTATACAGCAAAAATTTCATAATGTCAAGAAGTAAGGAGTCTTCCATAATTTTTGTTCCTAAATACCAAAGCCATGAGGGACACAGCAACAATAACAAAAAACTACCAATATCCCATATGAATATAGACGCAAAAATTCTTAACAAAATTCTAACAAATCTAAGTCAGCAGTACATCAAAAAAAAAATAATAATAACCCCCACAACCAAATGGGCTTCATCCCAGGGATGCAAGGATAGTTCAACATAGGCAATCTATAAATGTGATTCACTGCATAAACAGAAGCAAAAACAGAGACCATATCATCACCTGAAGAGATGCAAAGAAAACATTTGACAATATTCAACACCCTTTTCTAATAAGAACACTTAATAAAATAGGCTTAGATGAAACATATCTCAAAATTATAAAAGCCATATATAACAGACCCATAGCCAACATCATACCAAACAGGGAAAAAATGAAAACAACCTTTCTTAAGTCTGAAAACAAACAAGTTCCCCCATTGATACTACTTTTATTCAACATAACAATCACAAAAGACAAGGAAGTCAAAGAGTATCCAAATAGGACCAGAAAAGCTCAAATTGTCACTCTTTGCTGATGATGTATAATCTTATATCTAGAAAACACCAAAGATTCTACCACGGGATACCAGAATTGATAAATAAATTCAGCAGAGTCCCAAATTACAAAATCAATGTATGCAAGTCAATAGCATTTCTATATAATGAACAATACTGAAGTTGAGAATCAAATAAAAGACTCAAAACTTTTAACAGAAGCAACAAAGAAAATAAAATACCCAGAAATATATTTAACCAATGAACTAAAAGACCACGAGTTGGACAGACCAATGAGGGAGAACCATAAGTTACTAAGGAAGGAAATTTTAGAGGTTGTAAACAAATGGGAAAACATGTCACATTCCTAGAACAGCAGAATCAGCATTGTTAAAGTTTTTCTACCCCAAAAAGTTATCTACAGACTCAGTGTAATCCCTGTTAAAATACCAACACCATGTTTTTGCAGATCTAGAAAAATACAATTCTATGCTTCATGTGGACTCAGAAAAGAGCCAGAACCTTAAGCAAAAAGGACGAATTGGGAGGCATCACTTTACTAGGCTTGAAGGTACACCAGAAGGCTATAGTAATGAAAACAGCATGGTACTGGGATTGGGATAAGAACAGAGACAAAGATCAAAGGCTCAAAACAGAAAACCCAGATATAAACTCATCCTCATATTGCCATCTGATCTTTGACAAACAGATAATATACATTGGGAAAAAGAATCCCTATTCAATAAATAGGAAAACTGGATAATCACATGTAGAAGATGGAAACAGGATCCATACCTCTCACTACTCACAAAAATTAATTCATGATGAATAACAGATTTAAACCTAAGGCATGCAACTATAAGAATTATAGAATGTAATGTTGGAAAACATTCAGCCTAGGCAAAGAATTTGTGAAGAAGACCCTAAAGGCAATCACAACAACAACAAAAAATTAATAAATGGGACCTGATTGAATTAAAAATCTTAGGCACATGGGCGGCGCCTGTAGCTCAAGGAGTAGGGTGCCTGTCCCATATGCTGGAGGTGGTGGGTTTAAACCCAGCCCTGGCCCAAAAAAAAAAAAAATCTTCTGCACAGCCAAGGAAACAATCAACAGATAGAACCTAGAGTATGTGAGAAAATATTTGCATGGTATACATCCAGTGAAAAGATGATAACCAGAGTCTATAAAGAACTCAAGCAAATCAGAAATAAAAAAATCAACAATCCTAAAAAAATGTGGAGAAAATACATGAACAGAAGCTTTTCAAAAGAAGTGGACCAAAGGCCAACAAACACATGAAGAAATGCTCAATGTCTCTAATCCCCAGGGAAATGCAAATAAAATCCACAATGACGTCCACCTGACTCCAACAAGAATGGCTTTTACAAAAAAAATAATAATAATAATCCCAAGACAATGGATGCTGATGTAAATGTGGGGGAAAAGGAACACTTATACACTGTTGGTGGGACTGCAAACTAGCACAGCCCCTATGGACAATTGTCAGGAGATAGCTCAAAGAACTAAAAGTAGACCTACTATTTGATCTAGCAATCCCACTATTGGGAATTTACCAAAAGGAAAAAAGACATGTGTACGTGAATGCTATTGCAGCACAATTCATATTTGCAAATATGTGGAAACAACCCAAGTGCCAATTAGTACATGAGTGGATTACTAACATGTGGCATATGTACACCATGGAATACTACCCAGCCATAAAAAATGATCTAGTATATTTTGTAACAACCTAAATGGAAGTGGAGATTATTTTTCCAAGTGAAGTTTCACAAAAATGGAAGGTACTCACAGGTACTCACTATTAAATTGGAACTAATCAGTCAACACCCATGTGCACATTTGGTAGTAAAATTCAAAGGAAAGAAACTAAGGGGAGGTGGCAGAAAGGGAGAGATAAATTTACACCCGATGGGTACAAAGCATACTTTCTGGGTGGTAAGCACACTTATAACTTTGACTCAAACTGTATAAAAGCAATTCATGTATCCAAAACATGTGCCTAAGTGTGTTAGTTATGTGAAACATTCTGAAATTAAAAAAAGCAAAAAAAAAGATTGGTAGAATTCAGCAGTGAAGTCATCTAATACTATGCTTTTCTTTGTTGGGAAAATTTTTATTACTGATTTGATGTTAACTTTGTTATTTGTTATTGATCTGTTCAGGTTACTTGTTATTGATCTATTCAGGTTTTCTCTATCTTTCTGGTTCAGTCATGGTAAGTTATACGTTCAGAAATTTATCTATTTCTTCCAGGTTTTCCAATATGTTGACATATAATTGTTCACAACAGTCTCTAATGATCTTTTGTATTTCTGGGTTATCAGTTGTATTGTTTCCTTTCTTGTCTCTGATTTTATTTATTTGTATCTTCTTTCTTTTTTTCTTAGTCTAGCTAATGGTTTGTCAATTTTGTTTATCTTTTCAAAAAACCAACTGTTCATTTTGTTGTTCTTTTGGATTTTTAAGTCTTTATTTCATTATCTTTACTGTAATTTTTATTGTTTCTTTTCTTATACTAATCTTATACTAGTTTTTTTCTTTCTTTTCTGGTTCATTTAGCTGCATCATTAGTTTGTTTAATTGAAAGCCTTCTATTTTTTGATGTAGGCCTTTGTTGCTATAAACTTCCTTCTTATTATTGCTTTTTTGTATCTCATAGGTTTTGGTATGCTGAGTTTCTACTTTCATTTGCTTTTAGGAATTTGTTGATTTCCTCCTCAATTCCTTCCTTAGCCCATTGGTCTTTCAAGGACATGTTATTTCATTTTCATTTATTTGTACAATTTCCAAAGTTCCTCTTGTTATTGACTTTTAGTTTTATTGTGCTTGTGGTCTGAAAAGTTACCTGATATAATTTTTAATTTTAAATATTTGTTGAAACTTGTTCTGTGGCCTAACATATTGTCTATCCTGAAGCAGTGTCCACCTGCTGTTGAGAAGAGTATTTATTCTGCAGCTATTGAATGTAATGTTCCGTGAGGGTCGTGGGGTTCTCTTTTGGTTGGGATTTCAGGAGTCAGTGGCTGAAATGTGGACTCCTAGGGACTCCCTTTTACCCTCTCCCCCCACCATGGGGGGGTACCTCTTGACTGATCCCAGATGAGGGCTTCATTTCCATCTCTAGGCAGCCATCCTGCGTTTCCATGCCTCAGAGAGTCTTTGCCACTTTTGCTCAATTCTAGTGTTCTTCTTTAGACAGTCTCTTCATGGTGTGGGTAGCTATTTGCTGTTTTGGTCCTTCTTTATGGAGGAGGAGAGTGCTTTGAATGCAGCTATCTTAATTACATACATCTCTGGCTATTTGTTAATTTTGAGTTTGCAAGTTTAGCACCCCAGAATATACAGCTAAAATATGACATTCCTAAGTGAACAACAAGATTTGAAGGGATGAATTGTTTTTGCCACCAGATATATGCATGGAAAAGTAAAAGAATCATGCAACATAATATTCAGTCTGATATGAATTTTAGCCAGATTATATGATGACTTTAGGCTATTGCCTTTTCCAGAAGTGAGCTTTACATTTGACAGCTACAGGAAAATGGAGAATTCTTACTGGAAGCATAGGAAACATGAAGGTTTGGTGATAGCTGAGCCTTCCTGTAGAATTGGAAAGACAGTAGGCTCACCACGTGCAATTAGAAATTCCATTTGTGAGATTTGTGGTTGCAACAACCTTCACTGGGATTACATGGTGATGAAGATGAGTCATATGTGATGAAAGAGAAGCCAGCAGAAAGTGTAATGTCACACCAGAAAGAATAGCGTTACAGAACCAAGAAAAAAGAAGACATCAAGAAGGAGTTAATCAAACGTTGCAATAAGATCAAGGAAGATCAGGCCAGTTAGATTTAAGAAAGAGAAACAAATCTGTAAATTTCACATTCTAAATTTTTAGTCACATTTCAAAAATACACACATTGATCTTACTAATTACTTAATACAATTTGGGGAAATCTCCAACATTTTTCAGTATTGTATGTTGCAGTTTTAAAATCATTCTGAGTCAGAGAGTTGATTTCTACAAATGTGAATTAAGACTTAAACTTCAAGTTGCCTTTTTCCTGGGAGTCAATAGCAATATCTTTATATCTATCTATTCAACCACATTCTGTTTCTGCAACTTTGTGTAAAGAAACATTCCCAACATTTAATAACTGCTATAGGATACATCTGGGGTGATGAGGAAGCACAAAGCTGAGCACCTTGGCAGATACAGGTATAGGGCCCTGGTCCTGTCCTTCTCATTGGCCAACTGTGACCCAGGAGATCAAGGAAGTCATCTTAACACAGATGGAATCTCAGAAAACAGAATTAAGGATGCATCCTCAGTTGTCTAATTCACTCTTAAGCATCTTGACTAACTTAATAAATGATGTAACCAATTCCAGGATAAAAGCTTTGATCTTCAACTTATTTCTGCAAAAGTTTATCTATTGTGCTGCCATTTTCTGTGCACCTGTTCAGTTCCTCTCAACCTCCTGTACCCTGCTCTTTGCCCTGGGGTGTGGCATTTATGGACTTGCACCCATGGCCTCCTTGTGCTTTCTAGCTCTGTTTGTTTTGTCTAACAGGAAAAACAGGCAAGAGATTAGAAGCAAGGATAGTGACTTCAGACCATGAGTCTTCTTTTGTTCTTTGGGGCTAATTTGGAGAGTTGCTATTTTGCTCTATGGAGGTCATGGCTCTTTTTATCAGATTCAGGTAACTACACTCTCCCTTTGTTGCTGATGCCCTTATATGGGGACTGTCTCCTTGCTGTGGGCAGCCCAAGCGTGCATCCTTACCTTAATCCACTCACGCCTGTGTGCTTTACTCATTTTGCCTTAGTTTCCTTCATTTATGTGATCCATCTATTTCCTGCAGGATCTCGACTGATAACCTATTGTTGATCATCCTCTTGGGCCATGGCAAGATCATTGAAAACTATCAACAACCTACTTTTTTTTGCTCCTTACAATGAATTTATTTCAGGTCATCTGAGTTTCATTATCATAAGAACTACATAAAATAATGTACTTCTCACAGTCCCCCTGAATTTCACTTAAGTAAGGAAAAAGAACAGATAGGAGGGTGATTTTTTTAACTGATGATTCTACAAAGCTTCTAGTAAGACTCTTCTTTAAATCTCCTGAATCTTCTTATCTTCATTGTGACTTAATTGTTTACGTAATTCCACAGGATTTAGGATTTTACCTAGGTGCACAGGTGTTTAGATTGTCATTCTTTAAAATATCTCTTAAAATGCAAATCTTAATTCTTAATATTTACATGCTATACTTTCTACCCTGCAACCTATGGTATTTCTTTGATATCTTTTCTTTTTTTTTCTTTCCCTTGAGCACTGCATTTCCTATCTTTTTGCTTTTTTCCCCATGGTAGCTTCTCACCTATGTGTACCTTTTCCAACCCCTCTCTTCTTTCCAGCTTCTGTCAGAGATATTCTGAGTCAAATTTAGCTTATCTCATTTAGTTTAGACTCTGAAAAAAGCACATAAAGAAATCTCCACAGACTGCTATGCCATAGCATGGGATCTTTCCATATACATCCTAGGCTGAGGGAGGGTTAATAAGCCACACATTCTTCAAAACTAAAATCACTTATTCTGATTTTGCTTTTACCGATGTTTTTTTAAATTGGATATCTACCATTTATTTCCATACACATAAGTACTATAATTTTAGATTTCTCTCAATTTTCAGCAGTTTGTTCTACACACAGTTATATGTGTTTACAATGTGGTGAGTATGTGACCTGCATTGCCTTTGACAACTAGGCAAGCTTCCAGAGATCAGAGCTTGAAATGCATAATCAGCCTTCTCTGCAGCCCAGATTTTTAGCCACGTGAACCTAGATAAAATGTTTTCATGATTATATAAATTATTAGAACCTGATATAAAATTTCCCTTAAAGGGTCCCATGGATTGCGTTATATGTCAAAAACCATCTCACACAATATTATCTTGGTATCTGTGGCTGCCATCATAACTGCACATGATGTATTAGCTGCTCGAGTGATAGAGATAAATCACTTTGGGGGACTCCATTCACTCTTATTTTTAGCAGACACTTTGTATTTTATTAATAGATTTTGTGTTTCAGAAAGAGTAAAGGAAATAGAGGATGAAATATTTTATCAAATGCAAATCTATTTTCCTTCCTAAGGAACCAGTGGAAATGGAGGGTTATAAAAATATATAACTAATATCAAGTTAATGCTATTTAAACACAACTGTTATATTGAGAGTATTTATATTAGCTGCCCATGAAAAGGGTAGCAAGGGTAGGCTGTTGTGTATTATTTTAAGTGAGACTCTTAAGATTTCTAAAACTCAAATTGCTCTCTTAGTAAATTAAAATGTCATTTATCATTATCATCAACATCAAATAACATTTCTCAAGCACCATACATGCCTGGATCTCTGCTGGGAATTTTATCAAGCAAGGTCAAGGGAAATGACACCTCCCTTCAAGAGCTCGCAGTAGATGCTAATGATGTGGACAAATATCCAGAAATACAATGTATGATGTCTTATAGAATCGAGTCATTTTGCCTAAATATAGTGAGGTGAGGTAACATCACCAAGGATTTGCTATCCTCACCTGAATATATCAAGATTTAGTGCTAGGCTGGGTGGCAAAATATTTATTTAGAAATATAAGAAATTTTATGTGAAATTACATTGGTATAAATTGGTATACTGTTGTGGAAAGCAATTTGTCACCATTAATTAAAATTAGAAACAAATATTTTTTGACTCAGTAATCCTACTTTTAGAAATTTTTACCCTATAGATAGACTCACATAGGAGGGTTTATTCAATGGAATATTGTTTGTAACAAAGAAAAGATTAGAATAACCTAATGTACATCACTCAGGTATTTCGAATACATTATGCTATGTCTATAAAATAAAATGCCATATAGCTTTGCAAAAGCACAAGTTGAAATAAGCAAGATACAGAACAGCACAAAGAATGTGCTGATCGCCGCATTCTAACCTGAGAAGATAAAAATGAATGTATGTGTGTGTGTGTGCATTTTTTAAAAATAGTGGTTTTAGTGAAATTTTAAAAAGAGGTTCTGTGTAGGTCAAACTATGGATCTCTTTAACTTCATTTTATGTTGTTGCTTTAAAAAAATGTTTTTTGAGTGAAATCTCCAAAAAGTCGGTTACTAAATATTATTGAGGCGACAGCATCTTTTTCCATTTCCATCCTGTGAAAACTGATCATTTCTCCTACTCCTACAAATTTCTTCCTGAAATCATTTATACAGTTTACTTCAGTGAAACCCCCTTGTCAGTATTTCTGTGGTCAATCTATATAACCTCCATGATCAAAAAGCCTCTTCAGTCGACTACCACTTGCTGAAACAGTCTGTCTTTTGTTTACTCTATAGCATTTTTTCAATTAATAATCAACCAATAAATATATATTAAACATCTGCTATTTATATACAAATATGCAACACATACACATTAAGTAAACTTCAAAGGGAGTCTTTCAATTCTATCTAGGATTTCCTAGAACAATCAGTGATGATCACCCATATCCTCTAAGTATGTATAACCTTTACAAACCCAAGCAGCTGTGTCCTGTATTTTTGCATATAACACTGTTGATCTCCCCTGTCTTATATGGCAGGCTCTATGTCTTTGGACTCTTAGCTCAATAAACATTTGAGGGGGCTGCAAAGAGGCAAATCTAAATTATTTTTTGCCAGCACAAGTACAAGAGTTACCTAATGGTTTAATTCTGTTTTTGTTTCCAATTACTTTATTAATCACATCCTGCATTTTAGAAGTAAATTTGGAAGACAAAGGTGGATTGGAATGGAGGAAACTTTTTCTAATCACTTCTGGCTGGTCAGGAGGAAAGATAACTAATAGCAAACCCCTGGGAGAAGAACTTGTCTAGTGCTCCTACGCCGACAGAGCCTTCCCTTGTCCTCACTCATACTAAAGTTCACTGAGCATTTTTGTACTCATTTCAGGGAGTTCATTAGTATCAATTTAGCATCTCACTACTTGGAGCAGCTTGTCAGTAGTAGAAACTTAGAGATGTCACCACATATTCATCATTCCAAATAGTTTCCAATCAAAAGTTTTGGTCACAAAATTCAATTTTTCATTCTTTGATTCCTTTCTCTGAGCTGGTTACTTATTTATAACCAAGGATCTCTCTGGCACCGAACTACCTCCATTTTGAATATTTATCTTGCACAGAATTGTTCCAGGGCATTTTCAATCTAACTGCATTAGGGCCACCAGCTGTCCCTTGTTTAATTGCTTGTTTATAAACACCTTCTGCCCTCATCAAAGAGCTCTGGTAAGATTAGAACGTAAGATCCCCGAGGGAAAGGATTCATTTCCAGCATCTAATACAGGGCCTGGCAGAGAGCTTACATTCAATAAATATTTGTCGAAAGGCTAAATATTTGTTGAATGAATTAGTCAGACATGATTCCTCTTTATAGAAAGCATGCTCCATATCACATTATAAATCACATTAGATTTTCCCTTATTTGGGTTGGAATTATTGAAGAAGCTTCAATTCCAAAAAGCATTTGAAAGAGTGAGTGTACTAGTTTCCTAGATTTGCCATAACAAATTGCCACAAACTGTGTGGCTTAAAACAACAGAAGTTCATTGTTTCATGGTTCTAGGGCCAGGAGACCAAAGGGGAAACATCAGTAGGGCGGCACAGCCTCTGCAGACCCAGGGGAGAATCTGGACTTGCTTCTTCCATTTTTTGGTGGCTGTTGGCAGTCCTTGGCTTTTGGGCTTATGGCTACACACTCTAGCTTCTGCCTCTGTCCTTACATTACCTCGTCCTTTGCCTATTTTCATCTCTTTTGTTTTTTACAAGGACACTTCATGGGGGTTTGCAGATTCCAGGAATTTGGGCATAGACATATCCTATTACATAGGGGTTCTTTGGAAGCAACAGTCACACTTAAATGAGCTACAATAAGAATATGAGAATTGTCAGTGGACCAGTTTTTTTTTTTTTTTTTTTTCTGTTTCCTTGTTTATTTTGATAAAACTATAAGGGGCCTTCTTGCAAAGTACGGATTTGGAAATTAACTCCATGAGTGGGAGAGGCATGAGAATACCCATAAAGTTGGTATACAAGTATAAAAGTTCTGTTTTTAAGGGTTTTGATTCAAGATTAAATCACAGCATTTAGTTCACCTTTCGTTTCCCTCCTATGCCTCTATTTTAATGAAAATGAAGATGGTATGCCTGTTATTTAATGAAGGATGTGGTCTCTATGTGGAGGTTCTGGAAACTCAGTGAGCTTTATTTATTACAGTGGAAAAGGAAAATCAGGAAAAAAGAAGTGAATCAGGGCTTAGAGGAAGGGTAGGCACTAAATTAATAGGTGAAAAACTTTTTGAGTGATGAGGCAATCAAGTCATAGGGAGTGGAGAATCCAACAAGATCACCTATATCTCTTATGCCTGGACCCTGATGTGTTTTGAAATGGAAGCTTCAGGCTCTGATGAGTGTCAAGCGTATGTAGTACATGTGATAGAGAAAATTAGCTGCAAAAGTAAGAAGAGACACAGATAGAGGAGAGTATCAGTCTGTTGGCCTGGTGACAATGGAAAATGAGTTGGCATTATTTTACATATATGGGAAGAGTATTTTTGAATACATTGACTTTTTAAAGAATCAAACTAAACACTAGATGAATGCTAGCTCTTTGTTGGACATGGGCCACACTAGCTGTCTAATGTCTGCAAAGGAGTTGGTGTGAGTCATCCTCTGTTGCCATATCTGAATCATTGGCCATGGTAATTAACTTTCTGCCTTCCATAAGATCTAATACAAGGCCTGACAATGAAGTTCATGAATTTTCCACTGAGTGCTTACCTTGGTAGCACTGTACAAATAACTCAGTAAGGTTTTGTAACCTTGGTATATCAGTGTTTCACAGTTGTGTTCATGTCAATATGTGGTGGTGTCTTGCTGAGTGGCATTCATTGTTTTTGTTGACTGTTTTTGTGTGCCATTGTGAAAATGTTGAAGCTTGAATTAGAGAAATGAATAAATATTAAATTTCTTGTGAAACTTGTCAAGAGTGGAAGTGAAATCAGGGATATGTTAGTCCAAGTTTATTAGGATAATGCCACAAAGAAAATGCCGCAAAGAAAATGGCCATGTACAAATGGATTAAATATTCTTCTGAGGGGAGAGAAAGCATCACTGATGAAGAGAGGTCAGGGCAGCTAACAAGGAGAAGAACTGATGAAAACATCGTAAAAATTCATCTAATTGTGTAAAAATTGTTAGCTGACTGTGAGAAGCATAGCAGACCAAGTAAGCATCTATAAAGAAAAAGGAAAATCTTAACTGAAAACCTTGGCATGAGGAGGGTGTGTCAAAAATAGTCTTGAAGGAGCTTACCAATGAACAAAAGCAAAGGATAGCTGAAGTTTGCCAAGGCCTTTTGGAAAGGCCTGTTTTGCACTGTGTTATCCCTGGTGATAACACATACCAATACGTCGCTGAAACAAAGCTTCAAAGTGCACAGTGGAAATCAGCCAATTCTCCACAACCAAAAAAAGTTCCATCAGTACAAATCAAGATATTGCTAAATGTTTTTTGCTATGAGAGGGATTATTCATTATGAATTTATACCAACCAGACAAATAGTTGACCAACTTTACTACTTGGAAGTGCTGGAAAGGCTGCAGGCAAAAAATTGACAAAAATGACTTGAACTTTTTGCCAACAACTAATTCATGGCTCTTGCATCATGATAATTCACCAGCTCTCACAGCTCTGTCTGTGAAGACGTTTTTAGCCAATAAACAAATAACTGTTGGAACATCCTCTCTACTCATCTGATTTAGCTACCAGTTACCATTTTCTTTATCTAAAGACAAAAGAAATATTGAAAGAAAGCATTTTGATGACATTCAAGACATCAAGGGTAATACACATACAGCAACAGTTGTGATGGTCATTGCTAAAAAACAGAATTACAAAATTGCCTGAAGGGTGGGCTAAGTGGGTATCAGTGCATAGCTTTCCAAGGGGAGAACTTTGAAGGTGACAGTAGTGACATTCAGCAATAAGGTATATAGCTCAAAGATGATTTCACAAACTTAATTGTCAGACCTCATATATAGATAATCTGATGGAATCTGATTAATTATTCATGATGTGCCTTGGAATGATATTAAACCTATTTCTCTCCAGGGAGCTATGGAGAAGGTTTTTAGCAGCGTTGTTCATCCTGAGCCACACAGAGAGCTACTAGAATTGCTAGGAATTCTCTAAAATGTTTAACTCTCCCATGATCCACTTCGGTTAGCAGATGCTTTAAATTCTCCACTATACTTTACAAGCTAGGACCACATAAAAATCTTTGCTGATTTCTACCTCCCCTCAGTCAAACTGAGACTATATATCCATTTATCCTTTCTGGACCCAGGAAGCACATCTGTGTGAGGGTGCATCAATGATGGCTCCATGTACCTAACAGGTCACGATCACCAGGTAATCTTAGGCCCTTAGGTTTCAGGTAGATCATGCAATCTTTTCATTGCTAGTTCTTTGCTAGTTTCTTCGTGAATCCTGGTTAATACTTTCTCTTGTTGATAGGTTTTCTACTGGTTAGTAGTTTCTGGACCACTTAATTCTTGGTTAATTGGGAGGGGACTGTCTATCAACTTGTTAATGATTTATACTTGATGATTTCTGACCTGTGACCCTTAGCCGTAGCCTTAATCCTATGTCTCAGCTCAGAGGCCAAACCATCCCAAGAATGTGGATTCTCTTGCACTGAGGACTGGTCCTTTCTGCTCAGCATTCAAACTCCCCGGAGAGGCAGGGCCTGGGAAGAAGCTAGCAGTGCCATTCTCCAAACTCCATATGTAGTCGGGCTAATGGATAAAGAGTTTCAGTCTCTGGGGCTATTAAATTTGGCAATTTTTCATATATGTTGAGTTTCTTAAAATAATAAACAAATATTTTTCAGCCTATTTATATTTTGCACTCAAACACGAAGCAAGAATGTGTAAATACATTTGAAGACCCTCCTCCACTGCAGCCCAGTAAATGGAAACCTTTGTTTCTTGTTTGGCTTGACCAGCTAACTCCCAGCTGTGGGAGGCTTTGACGTTTACCTTGGAGAAGCTTTCACGAGGGGGCCCACCTGAGTGGCATACAAGGCCAGAGCCAAGATCTACCTTGACTCTGAGTTGAAAATTACGTTGAATATTATGAAATTGACAACGTTTGAACAGTTTTGACTAACAATAAAAACAATTTCCTACAATTTTGAGATCTACTACCTCTCAAAACAAAATTTTCATCCTGAATTTTTAGACACATAAGATGCTTGTCTGATTTGGACTCAATGTATAATATTTGTGAATGAATGTAATTCTTTAAACATATTTTCTTAATGTAAAAATTGTATATAATCAAGGAAGCTGAGACTGACTGTGGTTCAGATTTTAGATTCTGGAGTTAGACAGATGAGGTGTTAGATGCTGGGTAATGTACTTGTCAGCCTCAGTGTTCTTATTTGTAAAATGGTGGGAAATAAGACCTAACTCTGTTGTGAGCAGTTAATGAGAGAATGGCTAGAAAGCTGTCAGGAGCGTGCCTGACTTAACAGGAAGCACACAGTAAATGTTGGTTTTTACTCCCAGTATTTCCTTCCTCCTTCTCCTCTTTAACATGCTGCTCCATCATTTTCCTCATACATGTGTAACTGCATTAATAATAAACACAGTGAAAAGGGAAATATCGCCAAACCAGATGCCTATGTGGATATAAATATTTTTATAATGTATTCTTGGTGTGCACCAGTGCACATTGTGTTTCTTAAATAATTCAATATTTCACTTCATAGTTAAGGTATATATACTATGTTTCTGGAGCAGGGGTCAGTAAATTATGGCCCAAGGATTAAATCTAATCTTTTTATTTTTATTTTTTGGTAAATGAACTTTTATTGGGTGTGGCTATTATGACCAAATTGTGCCTACCTAAAATACTTACGTTGAAGCACTACCGCCCACTCCCGCTAGTTTATATTTAAAGATAGGGTCTTTAAAGCCATCATAAGGGTTGGACCTATGATAGGTTGGACCTATCAATCCAATAGAAATGATGATCTTATAATAAGAGGTGTACACACCATGGAAAGGCTACATAAGAATACAGCAAGAAGGCAGCCTTCTGCAAGCCAATGGTGAAGTCCTCAGGAGAAACCAGACTTCCCTTACAAACGTTGGCCTTCCTTCCTCTAGAACTCTGAAAAAATAAATTTTTGTCATTTAAGCCACCCAATCAATAGTATTTATTGTGATAGTACTACCATACTAATACAATAGGAACCCCATTTGTTCATATATCATCTGTGACTCCTTTGGCCCTCCAAGCCTAAAATAATTTCTCTCTGGCCCTTTACAGAAATATGTGCCAACCACTGTTTTAGATATTCTTTGAAATTTATCATTTTAATGGGAATGTGATATCTGTTAAGGAACTTCTAGCTACATCAAATTTATGATTTTGACAGACACTGCAACAACCTGTTTTAAAGCACGTAGTTATTTTTTCTTTTGCTTAATTACTTTTTAAAAATAAATTCCAGTTGTTATGGTATGATTTACACAAAAGATATGAACTCTTTTATAATTTTGCATATTACCATTAAAAAATATATTATCCCTATTGGTCCACCAGCAGTGTATGGATGTGAGTCTCACTAGTTCTTCTAAACAATGGACATTCTCTGATTTGTGTATAAATACCCTTATTATCTGAACAAATCAGCGACCTAAATCTCCTAATGCACTCAAAAGTGAGATCATGGATGGCCTATAAACTGCTCCTGTAATTTGCTATAAAAATTGCTTCAAGCATCACTTTTGGAGTTTTGCTTTTTATTTTTTTGATCTATCACCTGAGTTAGAATGGTGTGGCATTAGCCTAGCTCATAGCAACTTTAAACTCCTAGGTTTAAGAGATCCTTCTGCCTCATCCTCCTGAGTAACTAGAATTATAGTTGCTTGCCATGACTCCTGGCTCATTTTTCTATTTTTACTAGAAACAGGGTCTTGTTCCTGTTACACATAAACTTAAACTCCTGATCTCAAATGATCCTCCCACCTGGGCCTCCCAGAATGCGAGGATCACAGGCGAAAGCCATTGTATCTGGCCAAGGGATCAATTTTTCACGTTTTGTTCACCTTTTTTCTCTTATTCTACCTTATCTGACTCAGATTTTGTTTCTTTTCCCAGTACCTGGATTTGCCAGTCTTTCCTGCCTTCCTGGATGTGGCCCAGTAAACTATATTGTTTTTAAATTTTCTATTTTTCTGCCCCAAGATCACAGGCAGGCTCCATCTGGTCTCACACCAAACTCAGGTTCCTAGAATCCCTCACAAGCCTCTTACCTCTTGCTCTGGTAGGGAAGTTGAGTCAACTACAGAGTTCTGACTTTGGGGATGTGCATCTTATTTTTGGTGGATTGGACATGCACCACATGCTATCAGTGTCCACTACTTTTGTCATTTTCATCACTCACAAGCTGCATTAATGCTTTTTGTATTTGCATTCTTCTTTTTTCTCTAGAACTGATTTGTTTCTTTCTCAAGTCAGTCGGGAGAATTAATTAATTCATTCATTCTTTCAAAAAAATAGCTAATAAGAATTTATTATATGTTATGCATTCTTCTGGGCACTAGGGATTCACAATAACCCAAACCGCATTTGGGGGAAGCAAACCATAAAAAAGATAAATCAATAAAATATATGGAATATTTGATGGCAATGGGGCTAGAGTGAAAAATAAGTGGGGAGTGGGGAGGAACTGAGAGTGCCATGGTGGAGGGTGGTGGCATTTTGCAATATAATACATGGCTGGTAAAGAAGCACTCACTGAAAATACCTCAAGAAGTGAGAGAATGAACCATAAAATTGGAGATGGTGGTTCTAGGCAAACAATAAAAGCTAAATATTGGGGGTGCATTGAACAACAGTCTGGCTGGAGCAGGAGGACTGCTGGGGAAGGTAGAGGATGGTCAGGCCAGACAGGGAATGGGGCCAGCTGGAGAAGGGCTTTGAGGTCATGGGAAGGACTTTGGCTTGAGTTAGAGAAAGATGGGTAGAAATTAGAGGTGTTAAGTAAATGAGTGATCTATCTGAATTAAGTTTTTATGGACTCATGTGGCCACTCTGATGAGGAAAGGACAGGAGCTGAAAGAACAGTTGGTGCCACTGCGGTCATCCTGGGGAGAGGTAATGATGGCTTGGATGAGCAAGCGGCAGCAGCGGTCAGATTCTGGAAAGCATCTAGATGACTGAAGCATCAATTGAAAAACCACATGTGGGTTTAAAAGAAATAAGAGTCTAGCTTTCTTTCTTTCTTTCTTTTTTATTTTTTTTAAATACACAGGTGAAAAGATGGTATTTCCATTGATGGAGGACAAGGAGATTTGGGGAAGTAAGATAGAGTTCAGTTTGCAGTATGTTAAATGTTTACTAGAAATGGGAGTTTGAAAGCCAAGTAGACAATTTATATGTGTGAATCTGGGGGTTAGGCAAGAGATCTGAGCTAGATAGGAGGTATGGGAAAGAACGCAGCTAGAACAAAGAAAAGATGAGGACCTACCCAAGAAAACTGAAAAGAAGCAAATAGTGAGATGGGAGGAAAACAAGGAGAGAGTGGTATTCTGGAAGCCAAGTAGGAACAAAAAATTCTAAGAAGAATCAGCCATATCAGATTTTGCTGGCAGGCTAAACATGATGAGAACTTAGAAATAAAAATTAAATTTTTTAAGGTTGGAGGTTTGATGACCTTCCTAGATAGAAATAGCTTTGTTGGTATAGGGCAAACACCTAATTGCAGTAAATGTAAGAGAAAATAGGGGTAAAGGAACTAGAGGCATCAATATACATGAGTCCTCTGAGAAAATTTGCTTCAAGGAGATAGCAGTCAATTACCAGAACGATCCAACCATTGTAAGCTATTAACATCAGTGGGGCAAACCCAAGGAACTCATGTCCTTAGCACACTGCTGGTTACCTTTCCAGGTTCATGGGGAGTGACTGGGTTATAGGCCATGAAATATGAGTAGAACTGTTGTGTTTCATTGCTGGGCCTGAACTTTAAAACTCTTCCCCAAGTTCGTTCTCTTTCCTTGACTTCTGACTGGTTGCAATGAATCTGGTGGAGCCATGTTACCCATACTTATTGGCACCAGGGATCAGTTTCATGGAAGACAATTTTTCCATAGATGGGAGTCGGGAGACATTAGATTCTCATAAGGAGCAGTGCAACCTAGATCCCTCACCTGTGCAGTTTGCATAGTGTTCACTCTTCTGTGAGAATCTAATTCCACCATTTATCTGACAGGAGGTGGAACTCAAGCACAGATGTGAGCATTGGGGAGCAGCTGTAAATACAGACAAAGGTTTGCTCTCTCACTTCCTGTTGTACAGGCTGTTTCCTAATAGGCAGAAGCTGTGCTGTCACATTCTTAACAGGGATTGGGGACCACAGTGGTTCAAGACTCAGAAGTCCTAAAGATTGTGAGGCCATTTGTTTGAAGGCACCTGAGTTCATGAGTGTCTTCATGTAGCCGAGCCCTGCTACCAATCCATTTTTCACTTTATTGTGTTCAGGATATGCTGTTGGAGAAATGAGATGTCTTTCATAGCTGTTAGCTTATCACGAATAACCAATTTTGAATGTAAGCATCTCATTGACAGGACTTTATGGGACTCTACCAAAGATTGAGATTTCCTAATCTGTTTCATATATCGGTAAGATTTCAGGGTTGCAGTACAGTGCCTGAAATTTACCTAAATTGACTGAGTTATAGTAGGAGATGCAATTATCTATAAAATTATGGTTTTTGAGGTGTTTTTAAATTTTGAAAACTCTTTATCTATGTGGTTGATGGGCTGAACATCAACCCATGTTTCTGATGGAACACACCCCAACGTGCCCTCATTGTCCACTGACTAGGTCTATATTTCTGGAGATGGCATACATGGCTTTTTACAGTCTATACACAGAGATTTAGTTGATTATTTTGAGTTTCAAAATGTGATTGCCTTCTCTCACCCCAGTACGCCCAAAATACTATTATAAATCCCTCGTCAAACCACAAAGTAATGAGCACATGTCTTTTCAAATCAAGCTATAAATTATGGATCCAGCAGTCAAAAGAAATAACTTTTATTCCTCTTATAACTCTCTATAAACCTTTGTTAAGATTTGCATTGATTTAAATTACTATAATAACCCAATACTTCAGGTAGTCTGGTTTTGAAAGGGAGCATTTTACATAATATACATCAATTACTTGAAAAGATGGTACTGTGTGAAGATCAGAGACAATCTGTAACTTTCAAATGCAGATTTCATAATGTCCATCTCAATCCTGGGGAAGCACTGGTGTAGGATTTCAGCAGGAAGAAGACCACTTAATAATAGGTATGTTCTTTTATTTAAGGATTGGATTTATATCTGGCATTGTGCTTGTCAATTTATAAATACTATAATTCTTTAATTTTAAGATGCTGTGAATTGAAATAGGCAACCTTTTCTTTTCTGGGGGAAAAGAAACATAATTACTTTGAATGAAAACCTCAATTGTAAGAAATTTCCCCATTATAAGTGTTGGGGGGGGAGTGTTTCCCAGACTTAAAAAATAGACCATTTTCTTACATCTATACAATACAATGTGTACAATGTGACTCAAGCATAACTTGTCCAAGGTCATACACCTTGAGAGGGGCTGAGCTGTAATTCATAGTCAGGGTTGTTGGGCACCTGAGACTGTGCTCTTCCCTCATCATTGTGTTGTCTTCCAGCCCCACCCAGTCCCCATTTACTCTTCAAATCCTAGATCGTGACTGACTAATTTGAATTCAACAATACCCCTAAATTTAGTTAAGTCTAGTGAGTGAATATGCTTTAAAAAGTGAAAAAAGTGCATTTTACTCCATTGATAATTTTCCACATCTTCTTTACTCAATTCATGCATTTAGTGATTTTGAGCCAAGCATTTAAGGCTTGGTTGAATCTGAAGATAATGTTAACACTTTGTCAAGCATTTGAATTGCTTCCAGCATATTGTAGTATAATCCTCTGTCCACAAACATCCCTTCATTATTGCCTAATTACATGCAAATTTTATAAAATGAATGAGTTTTAAGGACTTGTCAATCTGTCATCCCAGGAACCACTGAAACATTTTGACTGCTAGATAAATAATCAGCAATAATCACACTATGCAAATTTGATATTTTCTGTACAATTATCTGAAACCATAAATAACTGGACACAAAGACATTTGGCATTCTCTCCGTGAGACTTGACCTACGGGGCTTTTTTCCCTTTTTCCTCTTCTAACAAATGTGCTAGTGGGAAATTTGCTTTTAATTTTTTTTCTAATTCCAACTGTGCAAATGTACCCAGTGGAAAAATTATGAGTACATACATGCAAAGAGAATTTTGTTTATTTTTATCTGGAGTGTGTTTCCCCTTGGCAAACATTTTTTTGTTTCCACTTTAATTTTTGCTTTTTGTAATTTTCACCTCCTCTCACTTGGAGTTTTTTTTTTTTTTAATTCCTTTTTCGCACTTGTAAGAGAATATAGGTGGGAGCATTCAGTATACGTTTATTTGTTTTGTTCAAATTTGTTTTCTCCATATTCTGCATCTTATTTAGTGTTTCCCATAGAAGTCATTTGAATGTCTAATACACAGCAGGCACTTTGGAGCATCCAATATCCAAAGGCTAATTATCATTCTATAACCAAGCTCAGAAACATATAAACAGCCTATTCCAGTGAATTCACCAGTCTTAAAACTAAGAATGCTTTTTTCCTCTATGGTTGGTGCTTGTGTCTCTGTAAGAATCTCAGGACCATCCTGTCCTCCATACTCTTTCATGAAAGCAAGTTGATGAGTTCTCAGTATTAATGATAAGGCTCTTTAATAATGCATTTGCTATGAAGGACCACCAAGAAGAAATAGCACAGCACGGGGCATTCATTTGGGGAGGTATGTTAGCTTTGCTTTGTGAATATCTTTAATCACTACAGGCCAGACATTCCACAAGTATTTTTCAGAGTTTAAAATCCAATGAAAGCCATTATAATCATTTAACAAGCTTTGATTGATTGACTGATTGATTGATTGACTGTAGGAAGAAAGACTCGATGGTTATCATCTGGCAGCAAGTCCCCAGCAATGGGAACATGGAGAGGAGACCTTGTTTCTATGGTTTGTTAATGGCCGGGCCCACTAAGAGAAGTCAGTCAATCTGACATGCCACTTTTTTATTTTCTTTAACATTACTGAAGAATTGTCTGATATAAATGTGGGGCATTAATTTTTTCTTAATTTCAAGATATATAGGCAAATAAAGCATTTTGGTTGATTTCTTTGAGAAGGATAATGAAAGAGTACCATTCAGAAGCTTGGAATTTAAAAATGATTAATAAAATGCTTTGTGCCATGTCCACTCATTTTCTTCTGTAAGTGAGGCCAACAATCAATAGAAAGCCAGCCTGACTCATTGATAGTATTATTCTTTCTAAGACTCTGCTAAATGTGAGAGCATATATTGTGTTTTCCACTCCTATAATGAAGGTTAACTTAGCAGTTTTTGATGCTGAAGGCTTATAACCAAGAAAGCGGAGGTAGCAGCATTCCTGGTTACACTGTGCCCTGATCAAACGCCTACTGGCAACTTGGGCAGAAAAAACAAAGTTCCTTTGAAATGTAGCTGACTAGTTCAAACCTAGCTTGTGGAAGCCCTCTTCCTTGAGGGTTCTTACCAAAAGCATTGACTTTCACTCTACTTTTCAGTATTCCAAAAGCAGCATCCAATACAGATATGCTGCAATGTGCATTTGCAAATTGCTTCAAGACCTGAAAAGGCAACATTCTCAACTGATAAAGGAAGATGGACTATATTTCATGAAAGGCGTCTTCATAAAATATGTGAAAACCTCCAGATGCGTGAGGTAGAGAGATGAATGTTCAGAGATTATATTCACTGATGGATGTTATTTAATACTAGGAGAATGGCATCTATCTATCATACGTCAAGTTCTTAGGGAAGTATAATTGTGATTTGCACTTTGTAACATTTTACTATGTTGTTATAGGCTAAAAAAAATTAAGATGTTAGTACAATAGTTTTATTGTTTCATTGCAGAATACACATTTTGTTGCACAAAGTACCATGTCTGTTCCATATACAGTATTAAATAATACTGCTAATAACATTCAATATTATACTTTTTTACTATTTGAAATTTAGAATATGTACTTTTTAAAGCCTATTGAAGCTGTCCATGAGGGAGTTTAAATTGTCCCCAGATGTCTTTTGACATCTTCATATAGGTTTGTTATTGCTCGAGACTGATGATCTTTAACTTGAATGTGTAGATCGATCTCTGGCTGAAACCGTACAATAATAATAGGTGTGGGTGTGTCAGAGAGAGAGAGAGAGAGAGAGAAAGAGAGAGACTGCTTTGCATTCCATATACAAATTAAAACTTTAACAATTTGGAATCAGACAATTTCAAATTTATGGTGTGAATCATCTGTAAAAATTGGCACATACTTGATGCTATTTATATAAAAAATCCAGGGCTTTTCTTTGGTATTTGGGTCTCTAGGTTGGACTGTTGTTATAGGTGGCTATAATTGCAGGCAGTGTTCTAGGAAGTGTCAAAATCTTGAGAAAATGTTGTGGACATGCAGACAGAATAATTTTTAAAAAACCATCTGTAACTGATATGAAAAAGTAATGGATTATTTTTACTTATTGTATTTAAAGCATGCTCTTATTACTTAAGAGATAATAAAAGAATATTAATCACATTATTTTTCAAATTAATTTATTTCTTCTGATTCTGTTCTTAAGTATACGTTATTGGTCAACTGAAGTGACTATTGTCAGTTTAGTTACTGCAAAATAACTCTTATTCAGAATCACCTTTCTGAATTTCTGAATATTTTTGCTTAGTTTAATTGGTAGGCTGATTTAAATAAAAACAAGTTCAGAAAATGGCAGAGGCCCTGATCTTTATGTTTGCTCCTCTTTTCAGAAGTTAGGACTTTGTTAAGCATCTCATTGAAAGAACCCTCTGATAACTCAAATTGTGATTAAGGCCCAAGTGAGAACATCAGATGTTCAGAGCATAACTTTCGGGAGCTGTCATTAGCACTCTCCTTGTTGATATGATTTGGAATAAAACGTATGACCTTTTCTTGACACAAATAGGTATAAAAAGGTGAAACTTTTCCCTTTTGAGTATTTATATAAAAACTCTGTCTTGTAGTCACTTAAAAATCATGAATATGACCTTCCTTTATTTCTTTCTAAAGAAATACACCATTGATTCTAAAATGTGCTGCTAATAATAGTTATAATTTTCTTGACAAAGAATTGGCTCAAGTTCTTTTATCTTGAATTTTTGCAAAATAGAACATACAACCAGAAAAGTACAAAGAAATGTAAGAATGATTATAAAACAAATCCCCACGTAGCCAATTACCACACTGAGTATTGTCCAGCCTCTCAGAAGCTCCTATCCTGCCTCTCCCATTCTCTTTCCAAAGGTATAAGATGTCCTCGATTTTATGATAATTATCTTCTTGTTTTTCATAGTAGTATTTTGTTTTGTTTACATAGTGATGCTCAAAATGACATGATTCTGTTCACCGGCATATTCAGAAAATCAATCCGTAGTCCATTTGATTCCATGAAGTCAAGGGGTTACACCTGGTCACCCCTCAGCATGCTAGTTTCGTCCTGGTGTATTTAGTGAAGGGAATGATAACTTATACAAGAGTTTGATGAATATCAAATGGTATAATATGAGAAAGAACTTTGGGAGGGACCAAGGCATTACTGCCTTTATGAACTCCCCAGGTGATTTCAACGTGCATCAGAAGTAGCAAACCAGGACCTTAGGATTTACCATAGATCAACCCCATTGCAGGTGTTGGGCAGAAACCACAAAGCTCACTGCTCAAAGAGCCGTCAATGCCCTCAAATATCCCCTGCCTGCTATGTGCTACAGGTATTGTCCATTACCTCCCTTGCCCGGTCAGCTCTGCAGGGTGACTTTGCCATCCCAGGACCTGGGTGATTCCAGGTGAACATTTTTATAGCAGGAGGAATGTGACTCAAATACAAATTAGAATGTTTATTTTATAAATACATAAAGATTATTTTCATATATTTTGACCCAGGATAACCATCAAAGTGCCCAACTAGTGAATATCCAGCATTCATAGACCATCCTGACAGCCGAGTAAGGGGTTATCTGAGTAGCACTGGGAAAGTCCCTGTGAAATTGTGTCATGACTAAAAATTTCAGCATTGATCATTATTTATCATTTAGACATTTGTGGTCATAATAGCCATTTCTAATAAAGTGAATTTCAATCACAAAATTATGTGAAATTTCATTTGAAGAAAGTCTTAGATGAAACAAGAAATGAGAGAAAGCTTTCTCAATTGTAAAGATTTAAGAAAGGACAAGTCATTGTTGCTGTTAGTGAGGACACATTCATTTAGGCGAATTTATAGTCAGGTGGACTTCAGAAAACCCTGGGGGTTCTAAGAGTCCTGGAGAGAACCTCTGAGGAGGAGTTATAAGTATGGAGGGATGGAGCAGAGATACTCAATGGGCAGCATTGTGAGGATGCTGAAATCTGAATGTTCGTATCCTGGCTCACCTTGCCTTGCACAAATCTCCAGAAAAAAGAAGCTCTCTTTCATGTGATTGAGAACATGCTGCTTTCCTTGGACACCTTGCAGGACCTAATGCTCGCCCAGCCCTGGCAGACTCCTTTAGTCCTGTGGAAGTGCTCCCTGGATCCAGCACCTGAGAATCCCTCTCTCCCACGAGTATGCCCATGCCATTGGTTCCCAAGTGGACTGAGAATCGTGAGTGGGTTTTATTAGAAATGCAGATCCCTGGGCACCATCCCAGCTCTACTGAATAAGTATTGCTTATTAATTAAGCTTGGCAATCTCCATTTTAACAAGCTCTCCAGGCTCATCCAATGCATGGAAACTGTCTGGTACCCACGGGCATGATATTGTTTTAAAGAACAATTATAGCCCAAGAAGAAGGGGAAAGGGGAGAGGGAGAGGAGGGGAGGAGGGAGAATGGGTAAAGGGAGGGTAAGTGGTGGAACCACACCTATGGTGCATTTTACAAGGGTACATGTTAAATTTACTAAGTGTAGAATATAAATGTCTTAACACAATAACTAAGAAAATGTGGTGAAGGCTATGTTAACGAGTTTGATGAAAATATTTCAAATTGTATATAAAACCAGCACATTGTACCCCATGATTGTATTAATATACACAGCTATGATTTAATAATAAAAAAAGAACAGACCATCCTTTTTACTTTTAATAAGTAGTAAACACATGTGACACTAAAAAATTTAAAATGTCCCAAATGAATTTTAGCATCTCTTACTCATTTATCCTTCTGTCCTACTATTATCCCTCCCTGGGGACAGCCACTGTAACCAGTTTCTAGTAATACTTTACCCAATTTTAAGATTATGATTTCTTTTTTTGTTTATACTTGCCAGGCATTTCTTTGCTCATTTCATGTTTTTGAGCATTCCACGTCATTTTGAGGGGATTGGATTAAGGATATTTTTGTATATAGGTCACTATGAAAGTTTTGAGACAGATTGTGTTACAGTCCATTATCTCACTTCTAAGAAACACATTCAACAGTGTCCTTTCTGATTGGTGCAAGGTTCAACGTGATCGGCTTATCAGCGTTTCTAGAAAGTTTCATTTGATTCTGTCCACGTGGATTTTATGTTTCTTGATTTTTGTGTGTCTCAAAATTTTTGTAATGACCCATTTATATGCTATGTACTCGAGTTTTGCTTAAAAACCCAATGAGAGACGTTTTAAGTTTCACAGACTAGCAAACCCATGTGTATTTATTTATATGACAGATTTGCCTTAATTTTATAAGCATATTTTATTCAATGGTAACTGTTTTTAATGTTTAAACCATTTCTTTATATAGGTCATTGTGTTTACATGGAGTTTCTGTTTGAGCATTTGAAAGTTTTGCATTTTAATAAGTTCTAGCAGTGGTGGTGGGGTGTAAATGTTTAATAATCAGTTCTCCAGAAAAAAATCCTCGTTTATAGCATTTGCCAATTTCTGTGGTAGAAATACTACCACGGCTACCTTGTAGTTCTCTTTAAATATATATAAATATTTTAACTTCACAGTATATATTTTCTTCTCTATACCATTTGCACTGAATAATGGCAAAATTAGTTTATTTCCACGTCATCACCCACTTAAAAATATCTTCTTTTGACTTTCTATGCTATATGATATGTCATTAATAAAAATTAATTTACTTAGAAGTAAAATAAATGTGTTTTTGGATAAGGGAGATGCTCATAAGTGCTGCTAAGTTGACACCGAGAGCCTTAACGATTGGGTCTTTTCTGAACAAACCATTCAATAAAATCTCAATGGTTGAAGCAACCTGCTGCACAACACACATGATTTAATAGAAACAGAATAGACTTTGGAGTCATGCAGACTTGGGTTTGGCTGTTAACCACAGGCCTTATTTTGGAAGAATTAAATCAACTCTTTCAGCCTCAAGTTTCTTATCTATAAAATGGGCATGAAAAACTAGCCACTCCACAAAGTACTAATGAGGTAAGATGTATGAAATATTCAGCCCAGGCATGGCAAACAGTATGCACTACAGATGTACAGGTGTGGTGAACTGAAGAGGAAGCAGAGAGACATCAAATAGATTTTCTCCTTCCCAATTGTGTCCTGTCCCCAAATTAATAGGTTGAATCTCTAAGCCCCAGTATTTCAGAATATAACTGCATTTGGAGAAGGGTCTTTCAAGAGGTAATTAAGGTTAAATGAAGTCATTGGCATGGACCCTAACCTAATATGGTGTCATAAGAAGAGAAGATCAGGACACAGACAATGTGAAGACCCAGACAGAAGATACCCATCTAGGATCCTGGGAGAGAGGCCTCGGGGGAAACAATCTCTACTGATAACTTGATCTCCAGCCTAGAGCCTCCATGCTGTGAGGAAGCACATTTCTGTTGTATAAATCACCCAGGTTGTGGGCTGTGGTCATTTGTCACAGCAGCCTAAGCAAACTAATACAATAATTTTGTCACTCCTGAATTTATAATATTTTATTATGTTTACTAAAGAGTATCTATTAAATATATATTTAATTATGGCTTAATGTATTTCTCATGTGAATCTGGTCTCTACCAGACCATGAATGTTGATTTTGAGTTTAGAAAATGTGGCCAAAGGTAAGGCTTTGCTGATGTGAGTGTGGGTCTCTTATGCCTTTGTGAGTATGTGTGCACATATTCCCCTAATTAAGGCAGCAGGCGTGAAGGTCATCCTTGTGCCTGAAGAAAGCTCATGGCTGCACTAAAGGGAGTATAGAGTAGGAAAGAAGTGAACTCCTTACATTCTTTCCATTGAGTTTTTGTCATGTGTGGCTATACAGGAATTAATTTTACTTTTCCAGAAGGGAGACCCCACAGGCTTCATTACTAGTGGAAAGTGCATTATTATAGTCAAGTAAGAGACCATTGTTATGGACAAAATATTCCTTCTGTGTAAAAGGAATATTAGAAACTATTTTTTTTTTTATTGTTGGGGATTCATTGAGGGTACAATAAGCCAGGTTACACTGATTGCAATTGTTAGGTAAAGTCCCTCTTGCAATCATGTCTTGCCCCCATAAAGTGTGACACACACCGAGGCCCCACCCCCCTCCCTCCGTCCCTCTGTCTGCTTTTCCTCCCCCCTATAACCTTAATTGTCATTAATTGTCCTCATATCAAAATTGAGTACATAGGATTCATGCTTCTCCATTCTTGTGATGCTTTACTAAGAATAATCCCAACACTCAGTAGCTTAAAACATTATTGTCTTCCTCCTCCTTCCTCTTGCTTCCTCCTCTTCTTCCTCCTTCTTCTTTTTCTTTCTTCTTTTCCTTCTCCTCTTCCTCCTCCTCATTCTTCTTTCCTTCCTTCCTTCCTTCTTTTTTTTTTTTTTACCAAATGTGAAATTTGGGCTGGGCTCACAACAGCAGCTCCTCTCTAGTCCCACTGGATTCGCTGGGAAGCTCAAAGCAGCTGGCTGGAATCATCCCAGGCTGGCTCACTCTAGTGGCTGGTTGTGGCTGCTGGTGCTTAGCTGGAACCTGAGCCTGGCTGTGGCTGGAATACCCACACGTGGCTTTTCCACTTGGCTGCTGAACTCCCTTACAACATGGTGACCGGTTTCCCAGGGACACAGGTCCCAAGAGGGAGAGCTGGTTGGTTAACCTCTGAAGTCATACCACATTGTTTCTGCTGCATTGTTGATAAAAATGAATCCCTAAAGCTGGCCATATTCAAGAAGAGTGGTGTTAGATTCCACGTTTTTATGGGAGAAGTGTCAAAAAACTTAAGGAAATCCTTTAAAACCACTGTAGGGACTTGTTTTTAGTTGACTATCTGCTTTGAAATGTTTTTGTTGTAGTACATATAGGTTTGTGCCTTCAGCAAACCTTTTTACTGTGACCAAATGACCCTACCTATAAAAGACAGGCCAGGGATTTAGAATTATGTCCCATTCAAGACCAATGAGCATGGTGTCTCATTTTCTTAGAGAAGCAAACTGGCTCATAAGGGACTTACATTGTCTACTTTAATGCCATTAGCTTTACGTCCTAACCCTGTGGCCTCAGAGCCTCCAAGGCAATCATTCTACCTGTGTTCTCTAAGCTCAACAAAACATTTCCTTTTACTGTGGCTTTTCATAGAGAAGTGGATACCTTTAAGAAAGGAAAATTATCATCTTGATAACTTAGTCTGATTTTCTTTGAAATTAGTAGCGGAAATATAATGATAACCTATGTTCTACTAAAGTCTTAGGGGTTATACAGATGATGGTTATACTTTTATTTTGTCTTATAATCTCTGAAACTCAAATACACTTTGTGTGTTTTTTATGGAATTAACTGTTATTTATAGAATATTATAATGTAAAAATTATAATTGTAAAAGGATGTGTACTTATGTATATAAATACACATATATAAATATGCATTCAGATATACACACGAACATTAAAATTGTTGTGTTAAAAAGTAAGTAGCTGAAGAGCCAGATGTGGCAGCCCACGCCTTCAATCCTAGCACTCTGGGAGGCTGAGGCGGGTGGAATGCTTAAGGCTCAGAAGTTTGAGACTTGAGCAAGAGTGAGACCCTATCTCCAAAAATAGTCATGCGTTATGGTGGGTGCCTTCAATCCCAGCTAGCTGCAGGCTGAGGCAAGAGGATTGCTTGAGTGCAGGAGTTTGAGGTTGCTGTGAGCTATGATACCATAGCACTCTATTGAGGGCGACAAAGTGAGACTGTCTCAAAAAAAGAAAAAAGTAAGTGCTAAATAAGGCTAAATAAATAAATATAAGTAAATATAAGCAGGGCAATGTTTGGGAGAAGGAAAAATACTTATTGCATATGGAAGCTAAAGGAAACAAGTAGAGTGAAACTGATATATTTAACATGAACATGTGGCTGCTTGGCTTTCCCCTAAGAATAACAGTGTTAATCAGTTTTGATAGTTTTCTGTCTGACTCATTGCATTTTGAACCCCTTTCTCATCCCTCAGAGGGTAGGGGTGAGCCCCTGTATTATAAGGCTTAGATGTCAGACAGCTCTAAATTCAAATTCTGTCTGGACCACTTCCTAGTTCCCTAACCTTGGGTAAGTTAACTTGAATCTCTGGCTTCCTTTTCTTTCTTTTTTTTTTTTAATTTTTTAATTTTTTTATTATTATTATTTTTTTTTGTAGAGACAGTCTCACTGTACTACCCTCGGGTAGAGTGCTGTGGCATCACATGGCTCACAGCAACCTCTAACTCTTGGGCCTACGCGATTCTCTTGCCTCAGCCTCCTGAGCAGCTGGAACTACAGGCGCCCGCCACAACGCCCAGCTATTTTTTTGTTGCAGTTTGGCCGGGGCGGGTTTGAACCCGCCACCCTCGGCATATGGGGCTGGCGCCCTACTCATTGAGCCACAGGTGCCACCCTGGCTTTCTTTTCTATAGAACAAGGGTAACATCAAATTAATAAATAAGATATAGTGAAATAATGGCTTTGCCATCCAGCCAGGAGGAAATAGTCCATGCACCCTGGTCTCCTTTCCAAATTCCCAGTCTCAGCACCTCAGGTAGAAGCATGTCCTTAAGAACTATCTGTTGGGGGAATGGCTGATTGAGTAAAATGTATGCAAAGTATATCTTACTAGTATTTATTGAAAGTGAATAGTTCCTGTATTTTACCTGATTGGAAACAAATTTGAATTTCTTTTTATAGTGTTTCAATTTGAATCAAGGTTCAGGTTTAACTGATTATCATTGTTTAAGTCCTAGTATAAAGGATAAAGACCTTGACCACCCAATGCATGCAACACAGCAGCATCTGTTTTCACATAATTCTTCTAAATTGGATTTATAATTTAATAAGACAATAAAGATCAATAAATCAATACATGTAAAATAGCCACAATCCCAGAACTCCTCTGGTCATTTCATCTTCCTTGGTTATTAAAATAAATCATGTATGTGTTTCTGTATGTGAATGTATGTGTGTACATGTGAATGTATGTATGTGGGGGTGGGGTGGGGGTGTTTCTTCTGTAGAGACAAGGAGACATGGTTTTAGGTAGTAGCAAGCATTTCCATTTCTAAAGAGAAAACCTACTCTCTGTGCCCCATGTGCAAAGGAATGACTTTCTCCCCACCCTGATTTCAGATGCTGCCTTTGTTGCAATTCAGTTATATTTGCCTGTTGACAAACTGTGAAATCGGCAGTGCTCTGTCCCACATCACCTTCCTGAATTAGTAGTTAAGTCATGTATTTTGCAAAAGGTCGCAAATCTCAGAAACTAATTAAAGCCCCTAAGTACATCTTCTTCCAAAGTGATCTCAGCATTATTTCCTGCGGTGGAACCCAGGTATGGGAGCACTGGAATTCCAGAGACTCAAGTTATCAATAATAGAAGGTGCTCTTAATTTTATCTCAGCTGTGATAGTTGTTGACATAAAATTTGGTCAGTGTAGTCCCTTGGGTAGTGCATCTTCATTTTTTTTCAAATGCTAATTATATTTTTGACCTTAAAAACAAAGGATCAAAACATCATCTCTCTTCTAACTTTCCTGCGTTGTCACCCAGACTCACGTTAACCACTTCATTCCTGCTACTCTACCTTGCCTCATTTTTTTGCCCTAAGCCATTTACCCCAGGACATCATGCTGCCACTGTGTTTTTGTGTAAATTATTTGTGCATATGCATTAAAGATCAACCTTTTCTGTTTGCAGAGACCATTCTGAATAAAGAGATGATCTAGAGTTGTGCTGACATTAGCTCTCATGGAGATAAAGTAAATCAGCTGGATAATGATGAAGACATTTCAAGGACATCTCTAGAATGCAATAGCTTTCTCTCTGGGTCAGTCAGTGTTTTAGATTGCTTAATTACTGCACATCCATGCAGGTAGCGGCAGTGAACACATAAAAAGACATTGGGAGTTCCCTTCTATTGTTTAACCTCATCGTGGAAATGGTACACACAGCAGGTTCAATTCTGGCTTTTTTAAAGAATCCACCTATATGTCCAGAATGATGAACATTTAAAATGCACTTTGGAACATGATGATTGCTAACTTTTTTTCCTGTCAAATTTGGCTGAGTGAACAAGGTGAGATTTAGATTTTTTTTTGAAGAATAGGGTTCAATGGTTGGGTCTTTTTGAATATTTTTGTGTGGATGTGTTTGGCTCTGTTATTCTGCTATACTGTATTATGTACAGACAGCATAAGGACATATTTTATTGTTGATGATCAAAATTTATATACTCATTTCTTAATTGAAAATAAAAGTTAAGGGAGTGGGAAATTATGAAATGGGTGAAGTACATGAGTTTTTAAGACACCGGAGCTATTTGTCATATGAGAAGTAAGTTGTTTAGAAGCATCTTATCAATGTTTGATTTTTTTTCTTTTACCAGATGACTAAACTAAATATAAGGAATGTCCAGTTATCCAAAACCATTGGGTTCAGCAAAAGAAAGAGAAACGAACACATTCAGTTCAATATCTAGTTTAAATTTCTCTTCCTAGGCATTCTGGGAAGATTTATATAGAAACTTCCTATTATAGACTCTCCTTGTCTTTGAGGACAGTTATTTAACTACCTCCCTCCCCCCGCAGCCATCTGCTCTCCAGGACACATTGTCCCAACACATTTCATCTTTTCTATTTTCCATCTTTGTACTCTGTTTTTTTTTTTTTTTCTTTTTCTTTTTCTTTTTTTCTTCTTTTTGGTAAATCATGTTTCCCTCCTTAAATCTAACAGGGCATTCTACGAGAAAAACTGTGGATAAAGTAATACCTGCAGACGATCACAGGGTACCCAGAATTGTTGTGAAGTTTCTGACTATCAACATAAATAAACAACATATTGATTAAGGAATGTCTGCATTGACCTTTCTGCCCTGGACTGGTCCTCCGGTGTATTCCGCACATCTGCAATTGTAAATTGAGCTACAGGTCCCTCTGAGACACACTATCTCTAACACTGAAGTACGGTGGACAATTGCTGTTACTTACCATGTCTATTTCAGATTGAGAGTTTTGATTTAAATTGGATATGAGGCATCAGAAAGGGGGCCAATCCAACTTGTGAATGTGGGGAACATGGGGCAGACACCTTGAGAAGGGACTGAGTATACTTGGGGATGAGAGACAAAGAAGAGTTGAATTTGAGGTAGTGACACTGATGTTCCTCAGCGCTATCCCACCAGGACTATGGAGTGCATCTTGGGATAAGATCTTGAAACTCAGGGAGCAATGTAGAACTGGGATTTTAGATTTCAGAATTATCAGCCAACAGAGACTACAGAACCACCAAGGTCAATGAGATCACTGAGGAGAAGAAGGGGAAAGAGAGGGACAGGAAAACAAACAGCATTAGATGTGACAGAATCAAGGTGGTAGAAAACTTTAAGCAAGGAAGGATTGATGTTGTAACATGCAGAGGTATGTAGTATAGGAGTAGGGCTGAGGTACTGGGTTTGGCAATTGGGAGCTTCTTTGGGTCTCTAGTGATAGTAGAGTCATAAGAGCAAAGAAGGTGTCCTGTTATTTGGGTCTTAAAAGTGAGTAACTTTCAGAGATTTCAGATAATTTCTATTTTTATATTTGAAGATAAACTTTATATTGTCCTTGGAATAGCAAAGTTACAGTAAAGTTTTTTGTTGGGTTAGGGAGATTATTCAGGCCTCTGTCTTAAAGAGCAGTGGTATTTCTTGAACTCCTTGCTGTATTTAAGCAACATGAAAGTAGATAATGGAAGTTCTATAAAATTAATTGAATAAATCAGAGGCTGTGGCCATCCAAAGGATATTTTGTGTGGTGTTTTTGTCATTCACGTTTAAACTGCAGCACTATCTTCTCTGAGAGGGCATTGCTTACCTCCCAATATAAGGTAGATCATTAGACACCTATATCATATTATTTCATTTAAATTTTTAGCATAGCAACTAGTATTATCTAATCTATTCAATATATTCCTCTCCCACAAACTTATCATGAAATAAGATCCAAGAGAATATTTGACTATCTTGTTCTTTGCTGAATATCAACCAATATCTTTAATAGTTTCTTCCTTGTCCTAGAGCATTTCAATCAGGGATATCAACAAATATATGTTAAATAAATACATGAATGGATAAAGGTCTCCACTTTGAAGTCTGCATCCTTAGAGTCTGATATGAGATCAACAGTATATTAATCAAAGCTAATTAATTGTGTGATTACAGTGTGCCACAATATTGTATTACAAACATGTTGATTTCACTGAATCAGAATCTATTGAGATGACCATTAATTTGATTTTCATAACAGAAAAAGTTTCCAGAATCCATTGAGATGACCATTAATTTGATTTTCATAACAGAAAATGTTTCTGAGCCTTAGAGTGGATAAATATTTTAATCTAACAATAAAGAACTATTAAGTAATAGATTTAAACCCAAGTTTGTCAAACTATGGCACATGACCACTATGCATGTGGACACCCTTTCCCACTGAACTGTTGGATTCAGGCCTGTGTCAGAGATACAAGTACGCCCAGCCACAGATGGATGCATGAGAGCTACATACAAGATATATCGATTGCTCTGAGTGCCCTGTAATGATGAATTAATGTCTTTTCTTGACTTAATATCTATTTGGAATATGGTGTGGCCAGGCAATGAAGAAGATCATCAAAGCATTCAATAAAAATAATGATGAAAATGCAACAAGATGATACGACAGCCCCTGTTTTAACAGCTCTGTATGGAATAAACAGTTTAATCCTCACAACAATCCCAAGGGCCACATGCATAGTTGTACCCACTTTACAGAAAGGAAACTAGGACCCAGATAAGTACTTTTAAGACCTTAGTGATAAGTGCCTATGATAAGGAAACTAGGATAAGTACCCCAATTTATACAGACAGAGAAAGGTGAAGCTAAGATTGAAAACCAAGCAGCGGGCACAGAGCACCACAGTCACCCTGGCCAATGGAACCAATCCCATGTTGTGAAATTTGGTGTTCTTCTAAAGCTATTGTAGGCCAGTCTCTGTATAACATTTCTTTTTTTTTTTTTTCCGCCCCCTTCCCTCCTAAAATTTCTTAACTATCTAAAAATGTACAACTGTATTTAATTAGTACTTCAGGCTGAATGAAGGGTGTTAACTTGAAAGATCTTATTTAATTAAAAAATGTTAAAAAATTTAAGTGGTTACTTCTCTCAAAGTTTTATACTTCAAAGTCCCCAGAATTTTAGGTAGGTAAGTGAATTGAATCTTTGGCATTGGCTAGTTTTACACCAGTTATCTTATCCTGGATGAGACACTTTCTCAACTGTGAAGTGATTGTCTTAACAATATGATGTAGGATTTTAATATCTAAATCAGGACTGTCCAAAAATGCTTCTTAGAATGATGGGTATGTCCTGTAATATAGATGGCTATTGAGCACTTGTAATGCAGCAACTAAGGAACTAATTCTTAATTAAATTTAATTTTAATTAATTTGAATTTAAGTAGCTACATGTGTCTAGAGGCTACTTACTGCATTGAGCAGTGGAGATTTAGACTACTTATGGGCATTAAATATCTTGAGAAGTATCTCACACAATTATAAAATATCAAAGATACTAGGAAGGTGGACAATAAAAATGTTATTCCACAAAAGGATAGAGGAATAAATAGGTTAGCTATAAGCAAGCGTTGGAGGGTTTTGTTCATGGGGTAGCAGCAATTTTGAATGAAAGTGAAGTTTGTCAGTTCTATTGATCTGCTCATAGAGAAACAGAAGCTGTTCTGATTACAATCAATAATCACTGAGAAAATGGGTTCTCATCAACCAAATCTACAAATAAGTGACCAGTACATGTAAATAAAGAGTAGTAATACATCAGAAGATGATGAGTAAAATCATTTAATCACAGGAGAAAAAAATTAGAGGACCAAACATAGAGGAATCACCCCTTCTTGGTTGAAAATTAGCAAAAGCCAATTTCTGGGGGAACATCTGTCTTCCTCAGCAGTGCCTTTTGTAAAAGAAAGGTGATCGATAAGGAACTTTGGGACATTAAAGAGATGAGTTAGTAACTGAAATTTACCCTTCCAAAGCCAAGGGGAGCAAAATACTAGTATCAATTCCAGTGCTCCCAATGATCAATCCAGGAATATCACTGATAGAAGTCCATCGAAGCTGCTATAATATACCATGTACATCTGTAGTTTGGCATTGCTTAAATAAGCTTTTTTTTCTTTGTATAATGTATTTTAACACCCTTTTAGGAATGTAAATATTATTTTGGCACATTGCATTATATACACTCCATATCTCAGTTCAGTTTTAACAAAATCCATTCAAAAATATTACAAATTCAATGTATTTATTTTTGCTCTACAGAAAAACATTTATCAAAGCCATTCATTTTATTAATCAATCATTTATTTCTCCATTTGCTTCTTTGAATTGAATAATACAGTGGGAAACAAGGGAAGTACCTAAATCTTATATATTGCTGTTTTGGTTACGATAGCAAAACATAGTTTTCTTTGGATTCTAAACTATGTTTGCTGTAAAAGCTATGAAAATATACAATGAAAATAATGGATTTCATTATTTGATTTTGTTTATTTTGTACCTTCTTATAGAGGTGGAAAAGGAAAACAACAGAAATACCTTAAACTTTCTAGTGTTGTGGGGCATAACTATAAATAACATTCTTTTTATTCCTGAGACATACCAACCATGGAAAGTTTACACTAATTACCTGGAGTTCCGTTAATGTTATAAGCTGCCCTTCATCTCTCCTCTCCAGACACACCACTCAGTTTCCTCAGCAGATATAGTCAACAGCTTCTGTTCACACCTGACATCAATTTCCTTTGATGTTCACAGCCTAAATGAGAATGCTACGGCACGCTGTATTTGTGAAGTATGCAGGATGCCTTTAAAATGATGGCAGGTATTTTCCTCATTAAAGCAGCCATAACAGATAGTTAGATATGATGCTGTCCCTCACCTTCCTACTAATTAATGACTATGATTGCAACCCAAATAAGATCAGGCAATTAAGTGTGATAACATTTCAGAAGCAAAGAAAATATACAACAATCTTGGAATAGCTTCTTACCGATAAATAAAGTTGATCCTTGGAAAATTACCATATAAATGTAGTATTCTATCAAAAAAATCACAAAAACTAAGGAACGTAATAATTTTGCTTTTAATTGAAACATGAGTTACCTATCCCATTAAATTAAAATGTTATGAGTTGGCTTATAGGAAGATATTGTAAACAAGCTCTGTCATTTGCTGTAGTAGGATATAGAAGGTAGGGCAAGGGCTCGTTCAAGCATGCCTCGAAAAGTGCTTTGGGAAATATGTTAGACTCATCTGAGCAAAATATCTAAGTCATTTTTTTTTTTTTCAGTAATATAGTTGTGACCAGGTTTACATGAAAGAGGCTACCAGGGAGAAGCATATAAGAGAAGTTACTGGCCCCATAAGGTTCACAAACACTTCCAGAAAAACTAACACGTTCAGAAAAGTGAACATACCACTCAGTCATTTGCTTATTTTTAATTTTTCTCAACCATAATGCCTTTTTACTATTTTAATTAGTAAACTAGATACAACTCTCATTAAAATATGCAGAAGTCATGCATTAATCACAGTGATCACGTATGGGCCTCCTCCTCTGATCTCCAGAAGGGTTAAGGCTGGCGGTGCAAACGCTTACATTTCACTCTCCAGCTCACTGGTTCTCAACCTCCCTAATGCCGCGGCCCTTTAATACAGTTCCTGTGGGTCGCAACCCACTGGTTGAGCTCATTATGTGAGCTATTGCAAGAGGTGGAGATGCAAGGAGATCTTACTCGTCAATGCATTTTCTTTACCTCTCACTTGAAACTTGGCTTGGATAGATGCTAATTCTAGCATTGAGAAAAAGGTTTTATTTTGTTTGCTCTACATAAGCTTTCCTGTAGCATTCTTCAAGGTTATAATGACCTGTACATTATAATAGGAACAAGGACTATCCATCAAAATAATTTGCTTTTCTAAAGTGCTCACTATGAGAAGACACTGAAAAAAAGATCTCATAAAAAAACACTCTTGCACCAAATCCTTCCAAGAGTATGTGTGTGATTTGAAGTGTTTCTGGGATGCAGCAAATCATGGTCATTATTATGATGGTACTCTGGAGCTGCCAGCTGCTAAGAGGTAGGTGGAGCTGTTCTTAGAACATTCCAGAGGATTGTGCCAGGAACAACTGGATTCAAATATAAATAATTCAATAGATATGAATACATATTTATGCACAGATATTCCTACGTACGCATACGTAATTATATGTGTGAGTCTAATGAAGATGTGAATTCTTTAAAGACTGAGGAACTTACTAGTCGTATCTTCCCTCCACACAGTGCAGCGCCTAGAAATTAACAGAGCTTGGTCAATTTTTGTAGAATGAGCACATATACATTCCCATACACAGGCACACACTTCCTGGGTGTCAGTGGGGACATATTCTCTAGTGATGGTGTCTCCTTTTTGTTCCTGTGTAAATTTCTCAAGCTTTACAATGCCTTTGTCACTGCCTCTCCCTCTTCTTATTTAACCCCAAACCTGTATTTTCTGTACTCCCTTCTATTCCTCTCTCCCCATGAAGCACCTTTGAGTATTTTGTTACAAATGTGGACCAAGTTTGCAGTTGATCTTACCTTTAAGCAAAAACAGAATATTCTTGTACTCCTTTGGGATGAATAAATTAGGCAACTGGAATAGTATTCTCAAAGGAGAATTAGAATGCCTCATTAGAAATGAAACTATGGCTGCATTGCATATTTTCAAGGAAGGCAAATGCTGATTTTTATTGCAGAACATTTTCATTTTGTTTAGTGTTCAAAGATGGATCAGCGAGCAATGATTACATAGATCTATAAGAAAATACTTTTACAGTTAATCTGGAAGACTCCAGAAGATCTGGTTTGCCATCCCAGTCTCCCCCTTACTTGCTATGTCTCTTGGCTCTAAAAATTTAAATTCACCAAGCCCTGGTTTTTCAATGAAAGTGAGAATAACATATATCTCCATGGTTTGTGGGTACCAAATGAGATAATAAGTTTCTGAGGAGTATACATTTTCTCTAGCTTTTACTGACCACTTTTACAAAGAAGAGTTTAAGAACAGTATAAATCCACAGAAAATTGTTTGAAATTCTAAGAGATCTATCCTGCATTGCGGGGAAATTAAGTTTGGAGGGAGAAAAGTAGAATGAACTTGAAAAATGTCTTCAATTGTAGGACATCTCTATATGAGAAATAAATACATTTTTCTAACTTCATATGATAAAACCATAACCTGAGGATCAACTTTTCCAAGGAATTCTCAGCAATTATTTTTAGGATCCCAAGGGAATGGACCTCTAGGAGCAAGGGGTTGGGAATGGGATATATCTGACTTCCAGTTCTTTAGTTCATTAAAGTACATTGAGCAAGACCATTAATCTTTTTAAACTTCAATTTCTTCATCTTTACAATGAGAATGAGTATCTGTGTAGAATATTAATAACTAATAAATTAGGTAATATGGGCAAATCTCTTAACACAATGCATGGAATAATTAGCCCCTAATAAACTGGAATAGAAAGACTGCAACTCAGTGAGACGGTCACTAGTCCAGGATGATTCACAGAGTCAGGAGCCATCTCTGTTTTGTTCATGGTAACACTCCAAGTTCTAACAGAGGTTGAGTATTCATTTATTCTATTTCTTAAGTGAATAAATGGGAGGAATGTCTCCCTTGAGGGTTGGAGGGTTGGAGGTTAAAAAAATGAGTGATAGTCTGTTCCAACTTTAAGAACTTGATAGGATTTGGTGATCCTAATGCGGGGGGTGGGGGGGAGGAGTGAAAAAATAATCCTAAAGGTTGAAACGAAATCAACTAGATAACTTTCCACCTCTACCCTTAGTTAAAATAAGTTACAAGAAAACAGTTACCTTTGTTACTGGAAAAAAACTTCTTTAGGATTTCTTAATAGTCAAATAAGCAATTTGAGCTTTGGAAATTGAAAAAGTAATTCCTTTTGGTGGGAAATAACATCATAACAAATAATTTTTTAATTTCTTTGAATAATGAGAGTTAATGGTAGATTTTTTTCTAATTAAAATCATTTCCACTGATTTTGAAATAATAAAAAATAAGATGCTCAGATACTTCCCAATTTTGGTGAAAGAGAATTGCCAGAATATTCTTCTATTTTCTCTAGTGGCAATCAATCAATATCATTTCAGAAACACATATATGTTAGCACTGCGCAAAAAGGCAGTAAAAGGTTTCCAGACTTGACTTTCTTTTGTACTTTTTTTTTTTTGGTTTGTTTTAGTGTCTATGCTTTTTCATTGCTGAACCATCACACTTAACACATTTCTATGCATACACAATACTAATAGCAAATCCATACAAAGGCAAGGCTGGCAAAGAGTCATAACTGTTAAAAAGTTCTTCTATAAAATGCTGTGAGATTATTTAGGTTAGTAAAAAAGTAGCAAGGATTGTTAAAAACTCCAGAAGGATCTAATCAAAGTGTGAGACTCTGCAACATAATGACAGATGGAATTTAATGTAGATAAGAAAAAGGTAATGCATTTGGGGAGAAATCATTTAAACTTTTCATATACATTGGTAGGATCTGAATTAGCTGAACTTCTTAGGAAAAAAATAAGGGGTAATTATGGATGGAAGTATTCACTGAAGACATCTGCTCAGTCTTCAGCAGCAGTTAAAGCTAATAGACTGATGGTTATATTAATAAGGCAAGGGAAAATAGTATGGAAAATATTATGACATTATGCTATATAAACCACCGATTTAATTTTGCTTTGAATGCTGTGTTAGTTTTTGGATTCTTAGCATTTTAGAAGATGTAATGTTTACGAAGTAAAAGATAAAACAAAAAAAAAAAAGGAAGAAGAAGAAGAAGAAAAGAAAACAAAGAAAAAGGAAGCAATGAAAGCAGAGCCGAGAGAAGCATTAGACTCAGTGCCGGTAAAGCGGAGCCTGGAAGGCAGGAGGATGCATCTTCCACCTGCACCCCCACATTGTTTTGTTGAATTGCAGTTTTCTTCCAGAAATCATTCCCAGAGGATTATTGACCTATTGACCAACGAGTTTTGAGCAACCCGTTTCATGCTTTTTTATCCGAACGGAAAGATTTTATCCCTTGTTGGCCTGATAGGTGATCGGTAGCTGCTCTATCTAAAAATATTTGGGAAAGTGAAAAAAAAAAAAAAGAATCCTTCCTGAAAAGATTGTCTTCTTTTTGTATATCACTTTAGTAAATGATGAAGTGGGGCCTCATCATATACTATTTCCATTGATTCTTTGCAATTGATTTAGTCTCTTTCAAATTTCTGGGAAGTCTTTCAATGACATCCCTTCTATCAAAAGATTTTGAGGGGAAAAGTATTTAAATTCAAAGTAAGATATGTATGGTAGGTAATTAACAATTTTCTGTTTAATTAATTTTATCTTCCTTCTTAAATCAAATTTAAATGAACTAATCATAAAAGTGAAAGTCCTTCTGTTGTCAATGCTTTGCCCCACTGTGCCTTTCCCCCAGCTCATGCATCTGGCACCTCAGAGCTGGGCTTTAGTTTAGAGGGCCCGGACCCAATGCTGGCTTTGTCACTCTTGAGACTTGTGATCTTAGGGAAGATCTTTTACTCATTAGATTATAAATTTCCCTCTTTAAAATAGCAATGATAATATCTAGCTACAAAGCTATTATAAAAATTAAGTAGAATAATATATGTGGAATTCATTGCACAGAAGTACTCATTACTACATAGTACTGGCTCATTATTTTCTTAAAATAAAATAACTATGTTAGCATTTACTCTCAAAAGAATTTCTGCATGCCATGCAATCTAGGTTCTTCCCATGTTTATATTTTTGAGAAGCTATCCTAAATTATATGGTTTTTCTATGACCCAATCCCAAATTCCCATTATAGATGGCTGCTACTAACCTTTGACAGTCATTCCATTCCACAGCTAAAAGAAATATTAGAATTTATTCCTCTGTGAATGTTCTCCATGCTTCTCCCCCTCAGAGGTGGGCACAACTCTTTCCTCAATGCTCAATCTTCTCTCCAAGATCAAACACGGGAAGGATCAGTCAGCACTTTTGTCCTTCTGGAAATCTATTTCGTATTTCCAAGACAAAACTGATCAGTTCATCTTTGAAACTGCACTTTATCTGGACTTTTACTTGGTCCAAATGCCCTAATGCCTGTGTTATTGGTCTTGTTTACCTAACCGCTCCTTGTACTATTGTACATTGCTCAACTTTGTGTGTTCAACATTATCCAACAGAGGACAAAAGGACATCTTCAATGCATTAACAAATGTACACTGTTACAGACCCACCTCCTACAGTGGCTAAACAGACATTGCACATTCAAAAGACAATATGCAAACTTCAAAAAGAAAACTATAATTTCATTTAGTCAAGATAAAAATATAGCCAATGTTCACTTTTCCTGATATTAGCTTTCCAGAGAGTGATTATAAAGAAGAGAGAATTTATGACTTTTTGAAATCACAAAACCAGTTTCTACCAAGTCTGCATCCCCATATATGAGCTCAAACTGGATCATATTAAAGTATTTTAAGTTTATTTTTTTTAATGACCACCAATCTACAATATGTGCAAGATTTTATTTTCTCTAAAATTTTACTGGGAGAAATAAAAACAGGTCACTAATAATTAGTTTCATACCTTTGCCTGTTTTGTTTTGTGTGACAATATCCACTTCTCGATTTCAAGAATTGTTTTCACTTCATTTCCGATACCTCCTTTTATAATAACTAACCATGAAGTTTTAGTGTTTCATGTATGAAAGAGGGAAAAGGAATGACATTTTAAAGGATTGTTTCTTTCATTGAATTTTCCTGTTCTTTGGCTAGCATGAATTACAAATTTTCACGGATGAGGACCATTATGTTGGTCTGTGGTGAGTGTTACACGAGATAAAAGAGAAGGGATGAGATCAGCTCCTATACAGCTGCTAGACATATCCTTTTTTATTGAAAAACGTATTTAAAATGTCCCATCTTCAATGGAGGGGCAATGATTTAAAAGACGCAGCTGCCGGTTAAGTAACAGAAATGGCACCTGGGTTCCAACTGGGCTTAGGTGTGAGCAATTTTAGAATAGGCTCAGAATAGAACGCAGTGAGATGGGGGTAGAAATTCTTTTGCTGTTAAAGTCAATGTCATCATCAAAGTCTATAGAGATCCCAGTTTTCAAGGTATCACACTTGGAAATTCAAAGCAATTTGGGGAAAAGACATGCACCATTATATTGAACTATCTTTTGAGTTAAAAATATTTAACTGAATTAACATTGGATGATTGAGAAGGATTTTTAAATCATGCAAATGAAAGAAGTATTTTTCTCAGGGCAATGAAATTCACAGACAGAGGAGCATTACTGATCATTAGCATGGGAAAGGCATACTTCTGCCTAATCAAATGTCCATTAATACTGAAAATGTCTGTCCTTTTCATTGATTGCAGTTTAAAAAGGAACACATGAAAAGGTGGTCACACAAGATAGAGATGCCTTCATTAGTCAACATGAATGGCATACTGTTTTTTTTAATGTTCTTTCCTTCTCTTCTCTTTTTTCCTCAGAGCTTCATGAAAAGTGGCATGCGTAAACTCTCTCTATAAAATGCAATTGTAAGTTAGGGGTAAATCAATCACATTTCCTGTTGAAAACTGCCGCTTGTGCTATATCCTCTTTACAATATCTTAGACCAGTATTCTTGGCCATAGAGATGGATTAGACCTTCCTTTTTTCCCCTGCTATTGTATTAGATGTGGCCTAGAAAGCTAGATTCAGATGCTCATCTGCGTTCAAGGTTAGTGAGAGAAAACAGTAATTTGAAACCATGAGCAGTGACATGGCATCGTGGAGGGAAAAGTACTTTACTGTCCTGCACATCTTGGTCTGAATCATGCTTTTCCTCCCTATTAATTAGGTAAGCTCGGGTAATATAAGGTATTTAATTCCTCTGTGCTTCAGATTTTTAAATCTTTTCATCACAAATATTTTTTTGGCCCTCTATGCCCTGCTAGACACTGCTGTGTGGTCCGGCATTCCAGTGATAAACCAAACAGACAAAGCACTGGTCCTCATAGAGCTTAATTATTAGGGGGGACATTATCAGTACACAAACATATGCAGATACGTGGTAGCGTCAGGTGGCAACAAGTGGAGTAGGGAGACAGAGTGGACATGGAGGTTCCATGACATCCACTTCTTTTTTTTTTTTTTTTTACCGAATCTCAAGCTGTCACCCTGGGTAGGGTGCTGTGGCATCACAGCTCACAGCAACCTCAGACTCTTGGGCTTAAGTGAGTCTCTTGCCTAGGCCTCCCAAGTATCTGGGACTACAGACAGCCATCACAATGCCTGGCTAATTTTTGGTTGCAGTTGTCATTGTTGTTTGGTGGGCATAGGCTGGGTTCAAACCCAGCAGCTCTGATGTATGTGGCTGGCATCCTAGCTGCTTGAGCTACAGGTGCCGGGCCATCTACAGGGGCCGAGTCGACATCCACTTCTTGACTGATGACATCCCTGACTTCATTTTAGTTACTTTTTTAAATGAGAGTAACTGTAGCTATGTTGGTGGAGTATAGATAGCTTATGTAAAGCAGACATGTGGTACATGGGCTCAGTGATCAGTAACAGCCCTTATGTTACATTTCTGAAATGTGTGGTCCACCCATTACATGGGATACTCACATGGAACTTTGGGTTCATGTATCATTTCCATCTCTCCAAGCACACCTTTGAAACTATAGAAGTTAGTCTTGGTTCAATCTTTTGTTTCTAATTTGATTTTTGTTTGATTCTCGTGTCCACAGTAGAAAGGCAGAGCTAGTTCTGCTTTTGTTTCAATACTAAACATTTTCCCCATCATTGAGAGCCAATGATTGGAGTATACAGTAGGTGGGAGTAGAATAATTACTACAGCATGGGTGTTGTCATTAGCATTTAAATATTTTTTGAATATACATTCCATATTCCATAGAGTTTATTTTTTCCAGAAATTTTTTTTTTTTTTGACAGTAAAGGACACAAAATCTTGGTTCCTGGGTCTAGAATTCAATAAAATAAAATACAGGCAAATGAAACATAACACACGTTAGGGTCTGGAAAATGAACTAGAATTTACTGTTGGTTTCAAGAAAATTTAGGGGGGCAGGTTAAGAGACAGAAAAGTTAGTATATGACTGCAGAAGCTAATAGAATTGTTTGGGATTGACAGCGTGAAGGCAAAGGGGCTTAATTAGAACAGTGAATGACAAAGGAGTATGGATGGTCAGGAGGCAGAGGGTCCTGTCTGGCGACCATATAGATAATTTTTAGGTACGATGAACACTTGTGTAAGTCATGATTAGTGTTTAACAGTGCTTTATAGGGATGACTATCCCATGGCTTTATAAGGATGACTACCCCATGGCTTGAAAGAGGTATTTCAATGGTAGCCATTAGACTCAGAACAACAATGACAAAAAGAGCCAACATTCTACCATACTGATTTAAACAAGAGACAGCAGAGAAGTGGTTAGGAGAGCAGTGCAGTATCGGAGGATTTTGGCCTCCTTGCTTTATCTTTGATAACCCTTGAAGGAATGGAGACAGTATCACTTCCGCTGCCCATCTGACATTTTTAAGTGAAATGAAATAATTATCAAGTACTCAATGAACATATCTAATACATAGGTTGGTAATGTTTTCCAAGCCCTTTAAATAAGTATGAAGTCTTATAATCCTTGTAAACCTTTATCAGATAGTTGTGATGATCTGACCTCTATATAGGAAAGAAACACAGCCACAGAGAGATTAAGTAACTTTCTCAAAGTCACAAAGGAATTTGATCTTCACCTAGTGAATCCGGCTTCAGAGGCCTTGCTGTCTGTGGATACTATGACTGTCACATGCTCACTAATTTAATTGTCTTTGAATAGATATGATTGGTTGATATTATTCCTCTCCTTTTACACACCAAAACATGTGAGGTGCAGAGAGATTAAGTAACTTTTCCATGATAAAAAAGGCTATAAATGGCATAGAAAAAAATCCTTCCATTCTCTGGCTTGAACACTTAATGCTTTTTCCTATACAATGCTGGGAGAAGGTTAAAAACCCTACATATTAGTTTCTACAGTTTGAAGGCAAGGCCAATTCTCCTGGCTCACTGTATTAGACTGATATACCTGGGGGACAAATACTTTAAAAAGACAAAAGCATTTGGCCAAATAGGCTGGTTCCCCCTGTTCCTGCTTTTCTTCCACTCCCCACTGGGCAGTTACACAGCAATAGAGATGGAGGGAAGACATGACACTGTCCGTTCCCCTCAGTTTATGAAAGGGAAAATTCCTGCTTAATGGAAATATTATACGATTTGTCTCAAGTCATCCAGTTGAGGCCTCATCTTGTGTTTCTTGCCATTATATCAGATTGGTATTAGTGCTTTCATCCATTCATTCATTCATACATCACATATTTGAGACGTGTTTACTAAATTTGACGAGCCTCATTGCAATTCTATGGGATAAAAGAGTTGATAAGAATTTCACTCTCAAGGACAGGGACAGATATAAATCAAGCAACAAATGACACTGGGGTATGCAAAGAAATATGGGATCTGCCATGAGGGAGAGTCTGATAGACATGTCACAAACAAGCGTTTGCTCGCAACCAATGGAATAAAGAGGGGGAAGTTTTCATGTCAAAGTTAAATTTAGAGCTGGATTTGAAATAATTATGAGATGCACGTCCTTAGGAGAGTTCAGACCGCTAAAGGCTACAGGTGATTAAAGCTCAGAGAGGGGCGAATGTTTCAGTTTTGTGACCACGGGGGTAGTCTCGCTTGGCCAAAGAAGCGGGGGAAAGAAAGGAAAGTATCAGCATTGCAAGTGGAAAATCAAGGGGGTGTCGACTCTGTTTCAAAGATGATCTCGAACCACAAAATAGACATCATTCAGAATTAAGAGATACTCAGGTTAAGACATATTTATTGGAAATACAGTGAAAAGAGTATCTATACAAACGGAAATCAAAACCTAGCGTGTTAGAACTAACATGCTGATTCAAAAGACTCATTGAGGCCACAGCCATAACCAACAATGTGAATAATAATTGGCCAAATCAAAATCACTCACGCATTAAATTGGAACATTTGTATTACAGTGCTTGAAGCAGAATAAGCTTTTTTATGTTAGATATATAGGCACAATTCATGATAGAGCCATTACTTGGACTCAGAGTGTACTGGAGCAGACACAGCCAGTCCAGAAAGTGAAACCAAAAAACATATTTTGAGAGCATATGGTAATTTTCTTATATACGTTTAAAGGTTACAGGTGACGACCACGTTGCTTTGTCTTATCTTTGATGATTTGTCCAACAAAATGAAAACTGCTCCTACCTGTTATTTATTATGATTGCTGTGGTTTCATCTAGTCAGCCCTTCTTGACCTCTTCTGCAGCTGGGATTCTGCCATCAGAAAGTTCAAGCCAACAGCAGGGAACAAAAAGATCAGCACAGAACCCAGGATCTCAGTGCCCACCAGTAGGCAGGGAAGTGGTTGACGCCCTGGGACACAATGTGAGCAGATGAGATGTTATCAGAGAAAAGAAAACCCAAATTTGCTATTGGTAATGTGTACAGGCTGAAGAATTCCTGTCTACACTAAGATAAGTTCTCCTTTGAGCAGAAATGTCATTATCTGACCCCTTCCTTACTTGCAGTACTATAACCTCAGTGGGGGTGTATTTATACACACTTGATTCCATCAGTTGAAAGTGTACAGTGTTGGTTAAAAATTTCCTTAAGAAGGCATCAGTAGCCATGCTGGATTCAGCAAAAAGTGAAAATACTGACAAGACGCACCTAAGAAGAATCTCTTTTAAAGAAAATTACTTTACCTGGTAGAATATTAAGAAAATACACTGTTCAGCTCTAGTGCCATGCTAAACAACAAGCATATATTATTCAGGAATGAAAACAAAAACTGAAAAAAAGGCAAAATGAGAATGCCCATTCTAAGTCGCCTTGTCTCCCAGAATGACACTTAATTTTGAGGAAAACAGAATTTGATGTGGGGGAAGGAATTTGATAAGCTCCCCAAGTATGGATTACCTTTATAAATAACTTTTGAAAGATGACATTGCAGTAGATAATACAGTTACAGTTAGAAAAGACCCAACCTTGAAAAAAATTACTTTATTTGTAATTTACACTGTGAACTATATAAAACAGAATTCTGTATAAAGGTTTTAGACTTATTAGAGCATCTTTTATTAATAACCAGAAATTTAAAACATGAGCTGTAAGTAGGATACAAATTATAAATCTCTAATCAGAAAACCATAGAATAAGAGAACTCTAGAGAAAAATAATTTTGGTCTTATCCTTCAAAATTAACAACATAACATATTGCCTGGAAAAGTATTGACTGGGATATCTCTTTGTCTATGCATTAGCGGTTTATCCAATAATTACTTATCAAGTGGTTATAATGAAACAGGGCTATTCCAGGTGATGGTTCTACAAAGAGTTCAAATGTTATTTTAAAAAGGGACAGAAAATTCTTTCCCTTGATTCAGATTTATAATTTGAAAATGGAACATTTTTGTTTATGCACCAAGTAAATATTTAGTGGTCTGTACTAACAAACCAAAAAGTAATCATTAGCTGTAGATTCAACTAATAGTAAGACATAGTCCACATTCTTAGGCAATATATAATCTTATAGATAAAATGGAAATTAAGATAAATATGATACAATGTGAGAAGCTGTTTTTGAGACAATTTTAAACAGCTTTATGATAATATAACTTATATACCATGCAACCTATTGATTTAAACTATATCACTCATTGCTTTTGAGTATACTCACAGAGTTGTGCACATATTACCATATTCGAATTTTAGAACATACTGATTATCCCAAGAAGAAATCCTGTACTTATTTAATCTTTCCACAAGGTTTTTTGGTTTTCAATATACAAGTCTGGTACTTCTCTGTTAAACTCCCTAAGTAATTTATTATTTTGGATTGTATTGTAAATCAAATTGCTATCTTTTATATTCAGATTGTTCATGAATCTGAAGAATGTGAACGTGTAGAAGTATAACTGAATATTGTTTTTTGATCTTGTATTCTGTAAAATCTTGTGTTCTACTTTTTTGGAAGAGTTTTTAAATGATTGACATTAATTCTTCTTAAATGTTCAGTAGAATTCATCAGTGAAGGCAATATAGCCTCAGCTTTCTGTTGTGAGAAATTTTAAGGTTTCTGAGTCAATCTCTTTGCTTGTTATGAGTCTGTTTAGATTTTCTATTTTGGGGGGTCATTTTCTTTGTTTTTTAAAATTTTTATTTATTATTTTATTTATTCATTTATTTATTTTTTACGGTTTTTGGCCAGGGCTTGGTTTGAACCCACCACCTCCATTATATGGGACTGGTGCCCAACTCCTTTGAGCCACAAGCGCCACCCTGGGGGGTCATTTTCAGTTGTTTTTGTGTATATACAAATTTGTACCTTTCATCTAAATATCTTAAATCCTTATAGACATTAAGACAAAAATAAATCTATTGCTTTTCTATCCTCTGTTTATTTCTGCTCTGATTGTTATTATACTTAATTCAAAAGTCTATTTTGTCTAATATTAATATAGCAACCCAAGGTCCTATTTAGTTTCTGAATGTATGATTTATCTTTAATCATCTTTTTATTTTTTATTTTTTGTAGTTTTTGGCCAGGGCTGGGTTTGAACCCTCCACCTCCAGCGTATACGGTTGGTGCCCTTCTCCTTTGAGCCATAGGCACCACCCCTTTTATCATCTTTTTACTGTTAACAATCTGCTTATGTCTTTGGATTCAAAGTGTCTTTTGTATGGAGAGCAGGTAGGCATTTCATATTTGTATTACCCATTCTTCTAATATTTCCCTTTGATTACAGTGTTTTATCCATTTATATTTAATGTAATTAATAATGAAGTACAATGGACTTCTGTCATTTTGCTAATTATTTTTATATACCTGATCCCTTTGTTACTTTCTTTGTCACTGATCTTTTGGGTAATTGAGACCACAAGCCACTGCTCTGACTAGTGAACCATTTTAATTCCCTTGTTTCTCTGTTCGTATGAGTGAATAGTAAGTGTGTGTGTGTGTGTGTGTGTGTGTGTGTGTAGTTTGCTTTAGTAGTTGCACTGGGGATTATGTAAAGCATCTTAATGGAAAACAACCTTGCTTAGATTAATACTAATATCATTTAAATTGTATACTCTAGATTTGTTTCAGCATTACCCCTCCTTTGTGCTATTATTGCCATATTAATTAGATCTTCAGACATTATGAGCCTATCAATACATTTTTAAAATTATTGCTATATGACTGTTTTTAAATTTATGTAGAATAAAATATTACCACAAATATATTTACATTATTCTTTACATTTACCTAATTAGCTACTACCTTCACTGTTTCTTTTTCTTTTTCTTTTTTTTTGATTAAACCTATTATCTAACTTTCCTTTATTTGAGCCTGAGCAATTTGCTTTAGTTTTTCTTGTGGGGTGATCTGCTAGTAAGAAATTCTCTGTTTTTATTTAGAAATGTCTTAATTTGGCAGAATATAATATCTTGATTAACAATCTTTCCTTTTAAGACTTCAAGTGTGTTATCTCATTACCTTCTGGTCTTCATGATTTTTGGTAAGAAGCCAAGCCATTAATTGTATTATGGATTTCTTATATGTGATGAGTCATTTTTTTCCTCTCCCCAAGTTTCTTTTTCTGCCTTTTGCTTTCGACTATATGTGATGAAGTGCATACTTTCTTGACTTCATCTTACTTAAAGTTTGTTGAGGTTCTTAGACTTTTATATTAATTATTTTCATCAGTTTTCTTTGAAGTTTTCATTCCTTAGTTATTCTTTTTTCTTTCTATTCCTCAGACAGAATAACCTTTATTATTTATTTTTTGAGTTTCACTTTTCTTTCTTCTGCCAGCTCTAAACTGCTGTTCTGCCTTACTAGAGAATTTTTCATTCAATATAGTTTTTAACTCTAGTGTTTCTATTTGCCTTCATTTGTGTAATTTTATCTCTTTATTAATATTTGAATTTGGTAAAACCTCATCATCATACTTTCTATTAATTCTGTAGACAGATTTTCCTTTTGTTCTTTGAATATGTTTATTATGTTTTGTTTAAAGTCTTTTTCTGGTAGCCCCAACACCTGCCTCCCTTAAGAACTATTATATTGATGACTTCTATAGCAGCTCTAGGCTTTCCTCCTATATAGGGGCCATAATTTTGCTTTTTGTGTGTGGATCACTTAAATTTGTGTTGAAAACTGGACATTTTAAATAATACAATATGCACATTTTATTTTTTTTATTTTTTTTATTAAATCATAACTGTATACATTGATATGATCATGGGGCATCATACACTCACTTCACAGACCATTTGACACATTTTCATCACAGTGGTCAACATAGCCTTTCCGGCGTTATCTCAGTTACTGTGCCAAAACCTTTACATTCTACATCTACTAAGTTTCGCAAATACCCCTGTAAGATGCACCACAGGTGTGATCCCACCGATCCCCCTCTCTCTACCCACCCCCCCCTTTCCCACTTCCCCCTATTGTTAAGTTGTAACTGTGTTATAGCTTTCATGTGAGAGCCCCAAATTAGTTTCATAGTAGGGCTGAGTACGTTGGGTACTTTTTCTTCCATTCTTGAGATACTTTACTAAGAAGAATATGTTCCAGCTCCATCCATGTAAACATGAAAGAGGTAAAGTCTCCATCTTTCTTTAAGGCTGCATAGTATTCCATGGTATACATATACCACAATTTATTAATCCATTCGTGGATCGATGGGCACTTGGGCTTTTTCCATGACTTAGCTATTATGAATTGGGATGCAATAAACATTCTGGTACAAATATCTTTGTTATGTTGTGATTTTTGGTCTTCTGGGTATATGCCCAGCAGAGGAATTACAGGATTGAATGGCAGATCTATTTTTAGAACTCTGAGTGTTCTCCATATATCTTTCCAAAAGGAATGTATTAATTTGCATTCCCACCAGCAGTGCAGAAGTGTTCCCTTTTCTCCGCAACCACGCCAACATCTCTGGTCTTGAGATTTTGTGATATAGGCTAGTCTCATTGGAGTTAGATGATATCTCAAGGTAGTTTTGATTTGCATTTCTCTGATGATTAAAGATGATGAGCATTTTTTCATATGTCTGAAGGCCGTGCGCCTGTCTTCTTCAGAGAAGTTTCTCTTCAAATCCCTTGCCCAGCCTGCGATGGGATCCCTTGTTTTTTTCTTGCTGATGCGTTTGAGTTCTCTGTGGATTCTGGTTATTAAACCTTTGTCAGAAATATACCCTGCAAATATCTTTTCCCATTCTGAGGGCTGTCTGCTTGCTTTGCTTACTGTGTTCTTAGCTGTGCAGAGCTTTTTACTTTGATCAAGTCCCAGTAGTGTATTTTTGAAGCTGCTTCAATTGCCTGGGGGGTTCTCCTCATGAAATACGCACCCAGACCAATTTCTTCAAGGGTTTTCCCTGCATTCTCCTCTAGTATTTTTATAGTTTCATGTTTTAAGTTTAAATCTTTAATCCAATGAGAGTCTATCTTAGTTAATGGTGAAAGGTGAGGATCCAATTTCAGTCTTCTGCAGGTTGCCAGCCAGTTCACCCAGCACCATTTGTTAAATAGGGAATCTTTTCCCCACTGGATGTTCTTAATTGGCTTGTCAAAAATCAAATAGCGGTAAGTAGCTGGATTCATCTCTTGGTTCTCTATTCTGTTCCAGATATCTAATTCTCTGTTCTTGTGCCAATACCATGCTGTTTTGATCACTATCGATTTGTAGTAAAGTCTGAGGTCTGTAGTAAAGTCTGAGTGTGATTCCTCCTGTTTTGTTTTTATTTCTGAGTAATGTCTTGGCTATTCGAGGTTTTTTCTGATTCCATATAAAACGAAGTAATGTTTTTTCAAGATCTTTAAAATATGACAGTGGAGCTTTAATAGGGAGTGTGTTGAAATTATATATTGCTTTGGGTAGTATGGACATTTTGATAATGTTGATTCTTCCTAGCCATGAGCATGGTTTGTTTTTCCATTTGTTAACATTTTCAGCTATTTCTTTTCTTAGAGTTTCATAGTTCTCTTTATAGAGATCTTTCACGTCTTTTGTTAGGTAAATTCCCAAATATTTCATCTTCTTTGGCACTACTGTGAATGGGATAGAGTCCTTAACTGCTTTTTCAACTTGACTGTTGTTGGTGTGTATAAAGGCTACCAATTTATGGATGTTGATTTTGTAACCTGAGACGCTGCTGTATTCCTTGATTAATTCTAGGAGTTTTGTAGTAGAGTCCCTAGTGTTTTCCAGATACACAATCATATCATCTGCGAAGAGCAAAAGTTTGATCTCTTCTGACCCTATATGGATACCCTTGATCGCCTTTTCTTCCCTAATCGTGGTGGCTAAAACTTCCATTACAATGTTGAAAAGCAATGGAGACAATGGGCAGCCTTGTCTGGTTCCTGATCTGAGTGGAAATGATTCCAATTTAACTCCATTCAATATGATATTGGCTGTGGGTTTGCTGTAGATGGCCTCTATCAGTTTAAGAAAAGTCCCTTCTAGACCAATTTTCTTGAGTGTTCTGATCATGACGGGATGCTGGATATTATCAAAAGTTTTTTCTGCATCGATTGAGAGAATCATATGGTCTTTGTTTTTTAATTTGTTTATGTACTGAATTACATTTATAGATTTACGTATATTGAACCAGCCTTGACAGCCTGGGATAAAACCAACTTGGTCATGATGTATAATTTGTTTGATGTGTTGCTGGATTCTGTTTGTTAGGATCTTGTTGAATATTTTTGCATCTATATTCATTAGTGATATTGGTCTATAATTTTCTTTTCTTGTTGGGTCTTTTCCTGGTTTGGGGATCAGGGTGATGTTTGCTTCATAGAACGTGTTGGGTAGTCTTCCTTCTTTTGCTACATTTTGGAACAGGTTGAGTAATACAGGTACTAATTCCTCTTTAAAGGTTTGGTAGAATTCTGACGTGAAACCATCTGCTCCCAGGCTTTTCTTTTTAGGGAGGTTTTGTATAGTTGATGCTATTTCTGAACTTGATATGGGTCTGTTCAACATTTCCACTTGATTCTGGTTAAGTCTTGGAAGGTGGCATGCTTCCAAGTATCGGTCAATTTCCTTCAGATTTTCATATTTCTGAGAATAAAGTTTCTTGTAATATTCATTAAGGATTTTTTGGATTTCTGAGGAGTCTGTTGTTATTTCATCTTTGTCGTTTCTGATTGATGAGATTAGAGATTTTACTCTTTTTTTTCCTGATTAGGATGGCCAGAGGTTTATCTATTTTATTGACCTTTCAAAAAAACAACTTTTTGATTTATTGATCTGTTGTATTATTCTTTTGTTTTCAATTTCATTTAATTCTGCTCAAATTTTGGTTATTTCTTTTCTTCTACTGGGTTTGGGGTTGGACTGTTCTTCCTTTTCCAGTTGCTTGAGATGTCCCATTAAGTTGTTAACTTCCTCTCTTTCCGTTCTCTTGAGGAAGGCTTGCAGTGCTATGAATTTCCCTCTTAGAACTGCCTTTGCGGTGTCCCAGAGGTTCTGATAGTTTGTGTCTTCATTGTCATTTTGTTCCAAAAAATTGGCGATTTCTTTCTTAATCTCATCTCTGACCCAGCTATCATTCAGCATAAGGTTATTTAACTTCCATGTTTTTGTATGAGTATGCAGATTCCTGTTGTTACTCAATTCAAGTTTTATTCCATGATGGTCCGAGAAGATGCATAGAATAATTTCTATTCCTTTAAATTTACTGAGGTTAGACTTGTGACCTAAAATGTGGTCAATTTTGAAGTAAGTTCCGTAGGCTGGTGAAAAGTATGTGTATTCAGTTTTGTTGGGATGAAATGTTCTGTAGATGTCTGCTAAATCTAAATATTGAATGGTTAGGTTTAAATCTAAGATTTCTTTGCTCAGCTTCTTTCTGGAGGATCGATCCAACACTGCCAAAGGAGTGTTGAAATCTCCGACGATTATGGAGCTGGAGGAAATCAAGTTACTCATGTCTGTTAGAGTTTCTCTTATAAATTGAGGTGCATTCTGGTTGGGTGCATAGATATTAATAATTGAGATCTCATCATATTGAGTATTACCCTTAACATATATGAAGTGACCATTCTTGTCCTTCCTTACTTTTGATGGTTTAAAGCCTACTGTATCTGCAAATAAAATTACAACACCTGTTTTCTGATTACCATTTGCCTGAAATATGGATGACCATCCTTTCACCCTGAGTCTGTATTTGTCTTTTAAGTTGAGATGTGACTCTTGTATGCAATAAATATCTGGCTTGAGTTTTTGTATCCAGTCAGCTAACCTATGCCTCTTTAGAGGACAGTTTAAGCCATTCACATTGATGGAGATTATTGATAAGTCTGGTGGAATTTTGGGTATCGAGTTTTTCAAAGGTCCAGTGGACATTTTTAATCCTTTCGCCAGTGTGGAAGTTGGAGTTTGATCCAAAGTTTCTGAGTGAGTTTACTTTTGTGGTATAGGATTGGGTTGGTCATTGTGGAGGATAGGTCTGAGAATATCCTGAAGAGCTGGTTTACTTATGGCAAATTTTTTCAACATATGAATGTCATTGAAGTATTTAATTTCTCCATCATAGATGAAACTCAGTTTAGCTGGATACAAGATCCGGGGTTGAAAGTTATTTTGCTTTAGGAGATTAAAAGTTGATGACCACCCTCTTCTGGCTTGAAAAGTTTCAGCAGAGAGATCTGCAGTTATTCTAATATTCTTACCTTTGAACGTAATAGTTTTCTTTCGCCGGACTGCTTTGAGAATCTTCTCTTTCGTGTTAACTTTAGTGAAGCTAATTATGATATGTCTGGGGGATGACTTATTGGGGTTGAATCGTGCTGGGGTTCTGAAGCTGTCTGCTATCTGAATTTCAGATTCTCTAGGCATGTCTGGAAAATTTTCTTTCATAATTTCATGCAGAAGGGCCTCTGTGCCCTCGGAGGCCACTTCATCGTTCTCAGAAATCCCTATAATTCTTATATTGCTTTTTTTTGAATTATCTGAGAGCTCTCTGAGTGAGTGATCCGTTTTTGCTCTCCATTTCTCTTCCTCTTTGAGAGATTGGGAGCATTCAAAGACTTTATCTTCAATGTCAGAAATCCTTTCTTCTGCTTGCTCCATTCTATTGCTGAGGGATTCTACTGTATTTTTCATATCTTTGAGGGCTGTAAATTCTTGCTTCAGTGTGTCTAAGTCTTTGGTGGTTTTGTCTTTAAATTCGTTAAATTCTTGAGACAACTTTTGAATTTCTCCTCGAATTCCTAATTCCATTTTATTAATCTTGTCTGCAATCCAAATTCTGAATTCGATTTCTGACATCTCAGCCAGTTGTTTATGAATGGGATCTTCAATCACATCTGCCATATCTTTTCTTGGGGGGGGTGATCTATTCTGGTTATTCATGTTACCAGAGTTTTTCCGCTGATTCCGCCTCATGGTTATTTTACTCCCTTTGGTTTTTCCCCTTTGGCTTTATCGAGGGGCCGTACAGTGTTGTGGCCTGAGAAACTGGGGCCCTGTCTGGTGTGGTGGAGCAAAGTGGTTCTGTCTTGTTTTCAGCTGGTTTCTGTTCGATCCTATTGCAACTTCTACTCTGGCTTGAAGTCTCAGCTGTGTGGAAAAATCAGCAATTAAGTCACCCCGCCCGCCCACCTCTGGCCCCAGTTGGAAAAGGAGAATCAAACCTTCCTACAACCGCACACCCAGGGCACCGCCTGAAAAGTCCTCAGTCTATTAGCCCAGTTCAAAAGGTCCAAATCAACTGTCTCAATCGGCACCTGTCTCAGGTGGGAGAGTTCAAGAGGTCTCTGGGAACTGGATCACAGGGGCCTGGTGACTCCTCTGACACGGCTCACCCCAGTGCAGCGTGGAGTCAGGAGGAGCCACCCAGCAAACAGAGCAGTCTGGGAAGGTTGACGTCTCCTTCCCCACTTTGCCCCTCCGTCGGACCCAGTCACTGGTATCTCTGCAGATGGCTAACCCAGTTGCCTGTAGTGAACAGACACTCCAGGGGTTTGCACCTGCCTGAATCGTAAGGAAGTCTGCCAGGCCCCCGCAGACTGCCGCTATCTAGCAGGAGGAGATGGGACCTGACATCTTTGAGTGATTGATGCAGGTGATGGGAAGGAGGTGTTCACTCAGGCTTAGCCCCGTCCCTGATGGATGCTGCTAACAGAACAGAACAGACAACTTTGTGGGGTTCTGTCTCTGTTCCTGCTGAAATCGCCTACAGAAGACGGGCTGTTCTGAGTTCAAACGTCTTTGCTGCTGGAGGTTTCACCTCTCTGGGTCGGCCCGCCCTGGAAGCTTCCCAGGTTTGTGAGCGGTGTCAGGAAATCCCCTGCTCATGGTGGCCTCCTCTGGCTGCCCAGGGAGACAGGGGGTGTGGCCTCAGAATATCCAGAAGTGAGCGTTCTTCCATTAAAGAAAAAACGGCTGTTGATCTACCTCCAGGGAACTGCTGCTCTGGTGTGGGTACTCAGCCGACCCTTTTCTCCTCTGTCTCGCGCCCCAGAGTCAGCACTGAGCGGCCGCAGTTTATGCTGGGTCCACACCCCTCAAGAGATTGGTCCCCAGACCCTGATTGGGAGTGGGGGGGGAAGCTGGAGTTTCATTCAGTTTTACACCTGCCCGGGGAGGGCTGTTGCACCGCACCACAGGGAAGTGCAACCAAGGCTTGATTTCCCCTCAGCAGAGTGCCCTCTCCTTGCTCACGTGTCTCAGAGTCAGCGCTTACCTGACGCAGCTCGGGCACTGTGCACTCCCCTCAAGAAATCACCCATGGATCCGAACTCCTGGGGGATAGGCCTCCAGACCCGGAGTGAGACTAGGGGCTCTCAGCTCTCAGCTCTCAGCGGGGAAGCTAGAGTTTTATTCAGTTTTGTGCCCGGCCCCGTAATGTTGCCCGGGGAGGGCTGCTGCACCTAATCCACAGGGAAGTGCCGCCGAGGTGTGACTCCCCCTCAGTAGAGTGCTTTCTCCTCGCCTGCGTGTCTGAGTCAGCGCTGACCAGTCGCGGCTTGGGCACTGTGCGCTCCCCTTGAGAAATCACCCAAGGATCCGAACTCCTGGGGGACAGGTCCCCAGACCCCGAGTGAGAGTGGGGGGGAAGCTAGAGTTTCATTCAGTTTTATGGCTGGCTGTACTGATGCACCGGGAGAGCTGCTGCACCGCACCACAGGGAAGTGCCGCGGAGGCGTGACTCTCCCTCAGCCCGGTGCCCTCTCCTCACTCGCGTGCCTCAGAGTCAATGCTGACCAGTCGCAACTCGGGGACTGTCCACTCCCCTTGAGAAATCACTCAAGGATCCGAACTCCTCGGGGACAGGCCTCCAGACCTCAGTGGGCAGGAGGGGAGTGTTGGGGATTCAGGGTTGCCAGCAAAGGATTTTTAAAGTTTTATTCAGTTTTATGCCCGGCAGGAGAACGCCACGGCACCCCAGTAGGGGAGGTAGGTCCAGTTTTTAGAAGGTCTCTCCCGTGGAGTGTAGTGGTAGGGCCTTTAATTTCTGCCTGCTTGTTTAATTGTGGGGCTCTTGAGCCGGTCTCATGGGGGAGGGGGACTCCCGTCCGCTTGGTGGTGGATTTTGTACCTTTTGTTTGCATCCTTGTGATCACAGCTTGCCTCAGCGGTGTTGATGTGCGTTCTTCAACCTTCTCTCTTGGTGAGGCTCAAGTCCACCAGGATACTTACTAAATTCCTGTCCCTTAACTCTCCTTCTGGACAGGAGCCTCTGATGAAAGCTGGGTTCAGTCTGCCATCTTGTCCTCCCTTCTCAATATGCACATTTTATAAAACAGATCTCTACTTACCCCTATCTTCTCAGGCAGAATTTAATACTCTGTCTTAGCATTCACTTCCTGCCTGTTCAGGGATTTAGCTTTCAAAAGGAGCAGCTGCACCTTTCCTGGGTCTCTCCTGGGTATACATATGGCACTACATGTGTACATCATTTTCTAGATCGACAAGAATATGTCACCACTTAAAAAGATCCCTATTGGCATTCTATTCTCTACATCACATTCTCAAAATTTTCTTGTGTTTAAGTTTTTGGTCAAGTTCTTGTTTTCTTCCATTGATATTGCAGCCTAATAAAGCTCAAAGAATAAGCCATTGTGCTGCTTGTTTATGGCAAACTCCTTGGAAAGAGGGTTCTTCCTATAGAGCAAACAAGGAGACAAATGATGGGATATTCTGCAAATGGGGCTTTTCCATGGATCAGAGAGACAGGTCAATAATGACAATGCAGGTCAAATCTTTTTTTCTGAAGCATGGTTCTCAGATTGTTATACACTTTTGGCCAGTTTTCTAAATGAAAAGGTTGATATTGACAGTGTTTTTGCTATTTATATGGCTGAGTAGATTTACATAGGTCTTCATTTCATCATTCTGAAAGTCCTTTCTCCAAGCTCTGTTAAATGCATATTTGTGATGTGCTCATATAACAAGTGAGGGAAGCACTAATACGCCCCTACCTTTTTAACTGCAAATCAGGTAAACTCTAGTAACATTTTTACCATGGACACAGGAAGACCATACAGATTTTACTGCCTAATTTCTATGTGGATATAGTTTTTATGAAATTTTTAGTTTATAATGTGTATCCTCACCATTAGCCATTTTTAAAGCATGCCCTTGATTTTTGTATTTATCAGGTATATGTGATAATGGGATATTACTAAATACATGAGCATTATGTTTAATTATTATCTTTTAGCATGCAAGACACTCTCACATCTCTTTCATATAAAAAAGAAAATGATCTTAACTTGTTAAAACATCGTTAAAATCCTCTTTTATAATAAATGCTTCTTGTTTTTTTTTCTACAGTGAAAATTAATTTGCACTGTAGGAATTTAATAGCAGTTATTATTGAAAAATACAGGCTAAAGTTTTCTGCAATTATGTGGTAATAGATAAACAAAACTAGAGCAACTATAAACTACCCTATTCCTCTCTAACTTATCTTTCAATAGAAGAGATAGAAAGTAAGGTGTCAAAGTATTTATTGTTTTTTGCCCAAATACTTTTTCCTCCTCTTATAGGTCAAAACCCAAGAATTACATGAATACCTGGTAAATCTGAGTTTATGCTATGTGATAAAAAGATATTCTTTTACTTCTCAAAACACATAGCATAAACTCAAATTTACCAGGTATTCATGTAATAAAACCATGTGGCTTCAGGAGGGCAACCGAGCAGTATATTTAATATGTGCTGATGAACAGAGAGTGGCAATTAAGGAACTGGCTGAAGCTTCCTACCTGGAAACCATTGTATCCTGTGTTCTGTTCTATTCACTAGGGATAAATATCTGCCCTAGAGAACAATGCCAAAAGAAAAAGAAACAACTCACAAATTATGTGATTTAAGATCAGTGGCTCATTTTGGTTGCTAAAATAAAAAAAATATGTATTTTTTCAAGGACAACTTATCCAAATTTTAGAATTAAGTTAATGCAATCTTTTTTCTATTGTCCTTCAAATATGTTTAATTTTGCACTAGTTGTACTCTACTTTATAATTTTATTTCACTACTAACCTATTATTATTTATGTGAATATACTCATGGGAAACTGAGAAATAACCTTGAACTTCTGTCGGGATAACGTTTTTCCTTTTTTATACATAAACTGCTGTAAATATCAGGGTAGTGGTACAAGTACATATAAGAACTAAAGTTTATTAATTTTTTTTTTAATGTAGAGTGGAAGAGAGTTAAAGCAGAAACATGTAGGAAACCTGACTACCTATAGTTATGTCCTAGCAGCTTCCTAGAGTGGAGGTGGACTACCAGTTTAAAAGACTATAAAAGTACAGGCACAAGTCCATTGGTTTTAGGTCCATTCATTTTCATTGAATTTAATAGGTGTTTCAAGGAGCCTATAAAGTATTTTCATAGTATATTCCAATATGTTAATATCAAATGTCATTATAATTTACTTTCTATCATGGATGTGTCCATGTTTTAGTAAATCGAAGAAGTTAAAAAATAGAGAAATAATGTTATTTTAAAATGTGACAATTTGGATCAATGTAACAAGTGCATTAAATTGACTAAGTCTGTTTCTACATATGTGGTGTTTTACATTTTAATAGCTGTTCATATTTCTAAAATTTATTTCATATATACTTATAAACCATCATCCAACTAAAGTTTGGTATTATTAATTGAACAAGGGAGTTGAGGCAACTACTTAAAGAAGATTAAGCAGGTACAAGGTAAAAAATGATAGGTAAGGAAAGAGCGGGGCCTGCTCCTATAGTGTGCATTTTCCTATTACATGCCATCCAGTGAGTTGGTCTTCATTCATCCACCAAATTTTTTTTGGGAACCACTCAGTGGGCCAGGCTTTGGTACTGCCCTGTTCTTAATATGGGAATAAAAGATCTTTCTGCCCGTTTGCTACAAGGCTAGTAGTCAGAAATCTAACAAACAATCCATCATAGTTAGTGCTATGAAAATGTTAAATGGAGTCCCCTAGAAGCAGGAGGAACACTTCCCAGAAAACTATTATATTTAAGATTCTTCATGGAATTGCAGGACTCAGTAGAAGTGAAACAAAATGCAATGTTTGTGAAGAAAAGAAAGCAGTCTGATATGATTGGAGCACAGAGACTCGGTAGAACTGGGTGACAAAAAATAACCCAGAAAGTAGGTACCTGAGTATGTTAGAAGGCAAGAAATTTGGTAAAAAAAAAAAAAATGTGGAAGAAATGTCCAACAGACACCTGTATATATGCTTTGGAATAGACTAGATGTGTATAGAGATTTAGATAAACCATTCATTAATATATGAAACAGTAGGAAAAACTTTGGCCATTAATGAGTTCAACTGCCATGAATATACCATAAGAAAAGCAATGCTGCCAAATTCTATAAAACTTCAGGCTGAAGAAAAAAGAGACAATACTGTACAGAAGCTTGGAGTTTACACTGAAAGAAAGACATACTATCAAATATGGCAGAACATCCAGTAACTCTGGGGTTGAAATAAATCCTTTGGATTTGGGAATAGAGGTTACCTTTGGCAGGATTATTTTGACAGATGACATTTGCAGAGCTATTTTCATGGAACAGTGGAGGAGAAGTAGGCTCTGGAATGAAAAGACATTGAGAAACTGAAGAAAGTATTGAAGTTTGCCGAAACATTTTCCCTCTAAACTTTTTTCCTTTTTTTGTCTCCCTCTCTTTTGCTTGTTTGCTTCCTCTCTTCCATTCTTCACATTTTCTTTCCATTTTTTTGTCTTTTATGCAAAGAGAGAAAGAGATAGGTAAATTGAGCAGTAATTAATTAATGTTTTGTAATTGTGTACCTCTCTGAAAATATTTTAAAATCTATTCATCCTCAGGCAAGAGAAATACACACATACACAATATTTTATAAAAAATTCCAGGGAACTCATGGTTTCTTTGAAATCCATTCATTAACAGGGATGCTTTCAGTGAATGCCTAGTTAAAAATGTTTCCTAGGAAATCACAGGATCCATGCAGTGTGGGTTTGGGTTTGTGGGTGTTGTAGTTATGTGGAGAATCAATGAGGATAAAGAGCTGGGCCTGGGTAATGGGAGAGATCCATTTAAAAAAAAAAAAAAAACTTACGCTTCATAGTATATAATTTTCATAGTATACTAATTCCAATAAATAAAATAGATTTTCTTTTGCTATATTTCTCTACTTTCGTAGGTAATGAAATATAATATAAATTGTTTTTTGCTTACTAGATTGAAAACTTTCATCCATTTAATAAGCATTTATTGAATATTTCCTTAGATCCAGTTATTAGCCTAGATGTTTAGAGTGCAGATAAGATAAAATACAGTCATTGCTTCAAGGGGCTCATAACCTCTAGGAAAGGCTATGAGATGGATAGTATACCAATGATGATGAGGCAACATGAGGTGCTCTTATATCAAATGTATGTACATGATACATTTTCATACAAATGAGGAGTTGCCTCATTGGATCTTAAGGTCAGTTCTTTGATTCTTTTATGGTACAATAAAATATTAATACCAAAAAACTGGTAACAATATAATTGCTTAGGAATCAAAACTTTATAAATCTCTACCATCTTCATCTACCAATGAATAAGAAATAGTTTGGAGGAAGAAGTATAGGCAGAACTGGGTTGAAGTATGAACAGTGGCATTGCCATCTGCATGACGTTGAAATTGGTACTTGAACTCTGAAAGATTTTGGTCTCTCATATGTAAAATCAGATTATTAAGAGAGGCATTGGTTTTCTATGTATATTCAATACGCCAAACACATTTAAAACACCCAAGTCAGGATATGATGCAAAATAAGCAAAAAGGTCTTTATTATCATTGTTGTTTTTTCATTTGTAACTGTGTTTGTTTTAGACTTTAAATATTTAATTTGATTGGAAACTACTATTCAATATTCAGATCTGTGTATTAGTGAAGAAAATCATAATGTAAAATGAAGATGAAACCTTATTGATAAACTTGTTACGAGATAACTAATATTAAATGTTTTTTGGTAAGAGACAAGAAGTGGATTGCTGGTTAAAGTCCGGAAGTAGAAAAATCTAAAGAAGGAGAGAAATGGAGTAGGAAGGGAGAGGATGGGGGAGATTTGATAGAGGGAGGGCTAAAGGCAGGACCACACCTATGGAGCATATTGCAAGGGTACAAGTCAAATCTGTCAAGTGCAGAACATAAATGTCTTAACACAGTAATCAAGTAAATGAGGCAAAAGCTATGTTGATTGGTTTGATGTAACCACGTCAGATTGTATAAAAATAATCCACACATTGTACCCCACATATGCATAAATGTACTCATGATCTATGTGTATTTGACTTAATAATAATAATAATAATAAAGTACAAGAAAGAGGTACTTTACCTAACAAATGCAAGCAGTGTAACCTGGTTGTTTGTACCTTCAATGATTTCTCAACAATTAAAAAATATATATATAAGGAAAGAATCAGGGATTTTTTAAGAAAGACTGTTATTTGGGGCTGCTATTTCCAGTCAAAGTGGAGTAATAGAGATTTATCCACCCCTTGAGCCCACTTTAAAGGAGAGCTAAATATATGTAATGATGATTTTCAGACATCAGATATCAGGCAGCACAATTAGCAACTCCTGAGAGAGGGGAAGGGGATGAGGGAGGAGAGCTCCATTACTGACCCAGTACAGCCTACTGTCTGGAAAACACTTTTAGGTTACACCATGAGGAAAGGGTCCCTGTTCAGAACCTGGCAAACCATCTGAATTGATGAGACAAAGCTGGGAGTGCAAGAAGGCCAAGGCAGCTAGAGTTCACAAGGTAGAGTACCAGAAAGGAGAGAGAGAGGAGAGAGAGAGAGAGAGAGAGCGAGCTTGCACACACTGAGTAAGTTCCAGAAATATTCAAAAGTTCCTTGCCAAGACTTTAGTTGATTAATGATTAACAGATGAATGTGAAGAAATTATCAGAAATCTGGGAAAGAATCACCTGAAAGCAACAGAGAACAACATCTGGGCCTTACATGGTGGGAAATGTTTGTATTGCCATGAATAAAAATAGAAAATCTTGTCATTCAAGGAGTCTTGAATAAAGTATTCAAAAAGATTTTGCCTCAGTAGTGGTGTACATGGTTAGCCATAAACCGAAGTTTCATCTGTGTCTTCCAATCATAGGTTAAAATTTAACCTCAAAAGATCAAAATATTTTAAAATGATTTATTGAAACACAGGACAAAGATCAAGAACCACAGCTGGTCTTCTAAATTTTCCTATAAAGTAATTTTCCCAATGTTGGAAATCAAATAAAAAAATAATCCAGGGATACAAAGAATTTAAAGAATATGACTAAAATGAGCAGAAAAATATCAATAGAAATAGACCCAGCAATAATCTGGAATTAGTAGAAAAGAGATGAACTTATTATAGCTGATTCCTATGTTTAAGAAGTCAGAGCAAAAATTGGACATCTTAAGTAGAGAATTAGAAGATTTAACAAAGATTGATATCAAGCTTTAGAGATAAAAAAATATTAACTGATAGTAGAAATACATGAGTTGGAAGATATTTAAGATTTAGTAAGCACCCCCCTTCCTGTCTCTTCTATATATATAGAGAAGCACCCCCTTCCTGTATATATATATATATATATATAGCACCCCCTTCATATATATATATGAAATGGAATAATACTCAGCCATAGAAAAGAATGTAATAGTCTTTTGCAGCCACTTAGATGGGACTAGGCATCATCATCCCAAGTAAAGTATCCCAGGAAATGAAAATCAAATATCACATGTTCCTAATTCTAAAGTGGGAGTTACATATGGTCATAAAGGGCATTGAAAACTAATTGGAGAGGATGGGATGAGGAATAAAAATCTGCCTAGATCTATCTATTGGGACAATGTACACTATTCTGGTGATGTATACATGAAGACCCTGACTTCAGCATGATACAATTCATATAAAAAATTGTACCCCATAAGTTTTTGAAATAAGAAAAGAATTATGGCACACATAACAAGATGAATAGATCTCAAAATCTTTACACTGAGTGAAAGAAACCTTATACAAAAGATTAATATTCAAATTATATCAGGTGTTAAAGTGTGCAAAACTAATCTATAGTAGAAAAAATAAGAATAGTGGTTGCCTTTGAACGTAAAGGATGACTGGGAAAAGTATGGAAGCATTCTAGGTTGATGGGAATATTCTGTATCCATTCTAGGTTCTGGAATATTCTGTATCTTTTGAAATGTTAAAGTTATAGGAGCGTATGCATTTTTCAAAATTCATTGAATGATACATTTAAGATTTTTACACCACACTCTACTGAAACATTGAACTTTAGTTAATGATACAAAATGCCAAAATACTTATGCATGAAGGTCACTGATGTCTGCAACTCATTTTGAAATATATAAAAAATAAGTTGGATTTACAGCTGACAGGAAAGACATGTGATGAAGCACAAACTTGTCAACAGTTCTAGAATCTAGGAGGGCAGGTACATGGCTGCTCACTGGAAACTTATTTTAACTATTTTTAATTTTTGAAAATTTTCATAATAACATGTTTGGGAAAACAAAAAAATGAAATCAGATAGAATATGTGAAACAACTATTGTGGAACTTTGGTAGGTCCTGCCACAGGAACTTTCCTACCCATGATCTTCATCAGTTGGCATTACTCTTTGGGATAGCTTATAGCTCAAGAATGAGTCCAAGAATTCATGAACAACTGCATGGAGTCGCTTTGTCAAAGTCACCACTGAATTATATAGAAATAGATTTAATCCTGGACAGCACCAAAATAATGGAAGAGCTAAAGCTAAACAACCAGTTCCCAGAATGTCTACTGGGTGCCAAAAACATGGAAAAAATCTATTTAACACTGCAAAGTCTTTGAAAACCAAACTAATACTGAGACTACACCAAAAATGGTGAGTTAAAACATATAGCCTGAACTTTACCAGGTTGATTGCTTACTAAAATAAAAATGTCCATATTCACCATTGGATTTAAAAAAGAGTCAGTCTCATAACATAGTTTTCAAACAGTGCGAATAAAATCCATCATTACTTGTCATATAAAAAAGCAGGAAAATCTCAACTGTGATGAAAAAAAAGACCAATGCTGCACTTACATATGTTGGATTTATTTGATAAAACTTTAAAATAAAAAAAAAAAAAAAAAAAAAAAACTTTAAAATAGCTAATGTAAAAATGGGGAAGTAAGCAATGGTGAGCCTTCCTAAAACAAATGGGAATTGGAAAGTATCAGCATAAAAATAGAAAACTGGAAGAAAAGCAAATGGAAATGTTAGCACTAAATAAAAAATTTGAAAATTATTTAAATTTCAATTTTTTGAAAATTAAAAAAAAATTACTTAAGAAATTAAAAAATACAAAAAAAATCCACATGAGTGGGCTCAGTAGCATAATGAAGATGACATAGCAGGGTTAGCTAAATGAAGATAGAAAATAAATATTGATTCTGAACAACTGAAAAAATAGAAAAAAAATATCAACGGATTTTAGTGGTCTGTTGGGCAATAATAATAGGTCTAGGAGCTATGGTGGCTTATGCTTGTAATCCCAGTATTCTGGGAGGCCGAGGCAGGTGGATCACTTAAGCTCAGGATTTTGAGACCTGCCTGAGTAAAAGCCAGACCCTATCTCTACTAAAAATAGAAAAACTAGCCAGTTGTTGTTGTGGGGGCATACTGTCCCAGTTACTCAGGAGGCTGAGGCAAGAGGACCACTTGAGCCCAAGATTTTGAGACTGTTGTAAGCTATGATGTCATGGCACTCTACCCAGGGCTACAGAGTGACACTCTGACTAATTAAATAAATAAATAATGAGGTCTAACATTTGTGTCATCAGTAAAGAGAAAGAGTGTTATACTGAAAAAACAAAACAGGTAAATGGTTTAAAAGTGTTCTTTTGGCAAAAACCATAAAATTACAGATTCAAGAATCTTGTAAACCAAAAATGAATAGACTCAGTGATATCCTTGCTTACACATCTATATTTCATAATAATTCCTGAAATTTAATGACAAAGGAAGGAAAATTTGAAAGAAGTCAGAGAAAAATGTGCTATCTATAGGTATCACTGGAATGACTGAATTTCTCATCAGAAACCACAGAAGTTAGAATAGTGTTTTTCAAATGCTCTAAAAACAAACAAAAAAACCTCACTGTCAACTCAGAATCTCATATTCACTGAAAATATCCTTCAGAATGAAAGTAATATAAAGACATTCTCAGATGAAAGAAAATTCTCAGATGAAAAGAATTTATTGACATCAGACCTGCCCTAAAACAACTGCTAATAATGAAAAAATTTAAAGTTATTTAAATATAGCATGATATTTTCCTTTTAGTGCTTTAAAACTCTTATTATTGAAAACATAACATTTCTTGATGAAGATTATTTCATTTTTTATTGATGGGTATTCATTGAGGATACAAGAAACCAGGTTACACTGATTGCATTTGTTAGGTAAAGTCCCTCTTATACTTATGTCTTGCCCCCAAAAGGTGTGTCACACACGGAGACCCCCGTTCCTCCCCCTTTCCTCTCCTTGCTCTTCCTTCTCCCACCCCTTCCCCTTCCCACTCTCTGCTCTTCCTTTCCCCCACCCTCCCTCCTTCTCTCTCTCTTCTCTGCCCTTCCTCCCCCCCACCATACAATAGGTCATTAATTGTCCTTATATCAAAATTGAGTACATAGGATTCATACTTCTCCATTCTTATAATGCTTTACTAAGAATAATGTGTTCCACTTCCATCGAAGTTAGTACAAAGGACGTAAAGTCTCCATCTTTTTTAGTGTCTGAATAGTATTCCATGGTATACATATACCACAGCTTGTTAACCCATTCCTGAGTTGGTGAGCATTTAGGCTGTTTCCACAATTTGGCGACTGTAAATTAAGCTGCAATAAACAGTCTAGTGCATGTGTTCTTATGGAAAAAGGATTTTTTTTCCTTCTGGGTAGATGCCTAGTAATGGGATTGCGGGATCAAATGGGAGTTCTAGCTTGAGTTCTTTGAGGGTTGTCCATACTTCCTTCCAAAAAGGTTGTGTTAGTTTGCAGTCCCACCAGCAGTGTAAAAGTGTTCCTTTCTCTCCACATCCACACCAAAATCTGCAGTTTTGAGATTTTGTAATGTGGGCCATTCTTGCTGGGGTTAGATGGTATCTCAGGGTGGTTTTGATTTGCATTTCTCTAATAATTAGGGACGATGAGCATTTTTTTGTGTTTGCTAGCCATTTATCTGTCCTCTTTAGAGAAGGTTCTATTCATCTCTTTCCCCATTGATATGTGGGATTGTTGGCTTTTTTCCATGTAGATTAATTGAGTTCTCTATAGATCCTAGTTATCAATGTTTTGTCTGATTCAAAATATTCAAATATCCTTTCCCATTGTGCAGGTTGTATATTTGCTATGGTTATTATCTCCTTAGCTATACAAAAACTTTTTAGTTGAATTAAGTCCCACTTGTTTATTTTTGTTGTTGTTGCAATTGCCACAGTCTTCATAAAGACTTTCCTCAGGCTGATAACTGCAAGTCTTTTTTCTATACTTTCTTTGAGGATTTTTATCATTTCATGCCTTACCTTTAGGTCTTTTATCCATCTTGAATTAATTTTTGTGAGTGGAGAAAAGTGCGGGTCCAGTTTCAGTCTTCTACATGTGGATATCCAGTTCTCCTAGCACCATTTATTAAATAGGGAGTCTTTCTCCCAGTGTATGTTCTTGATTGCTTTATTGAAGACTAGTGGCTGTAAGGTGTTAGTTTTCCTGGTTTTCTATTCTATTCCAAATTCTATTCTATTTCTATTGTATGTCTTTATTTTTGTGCCAGTACCAGGCTGTTTTGACCACTATGGGCCTTTTAGTATAGCCTAAAGGCTGGTATGATGATAACTCTGCCTTTGTTTTTATTACTAAGAACTACCTTAGCTATATGTTTTTTTTTCTGTTTCCATACCAAATGAGGAATTATTTTTTCCAAGTATTTTAATAGGGTTTGCATGGAATTGGTAGATTGCTTTGGGAAGTATAGACATTTTAACAATGTTGATTCTTCCCAGCCATGAGCATGGTATGTTCTTCCATTAGTTAATATCCTCTGCTATTTCTTTCTTAGGTTTTCATCATTTTCTTTATAGAGGTCCTTCACCTCTTTTGTTCTGTATATTCCTAGTTATTTCATTTTCTGTGAAGCTATGGCAAAGGGAGTTGTATCCCTAATTAGCCTCTCATCTTGGCATACACAAAGGCTACTGAGTTGTGGACATTGATTTTATATCCTGAGTCATTTCCATATTTTTTAATGACTTCCAGGAGTCTTGTGGTTGAGTCTTTGGGGTTCTATAAGTATAAGATCATAGCATCAGCAAAAAGGGAGTGTTTGACCTCCTCTGCTCCCATTTGGATGCCCTTTATTTCCTTCTTTTGCCTAATTGTATTGTCTAGAACTTACAGCACTATGTTGAATAGTAGTGGTGGATACATATCCTAGGGCACAAATCTTGCCTGGTTTCAGTTCTAAGTGGAAAAGTTTTCAGTTTTACTCCATTCAGTAAAATATTAGCTGTGGGTTTATAATAGATAGCTTCAATCAGTTTAAGAAATGTGCCACCTATGCCTATACTCTTCAGTATTCTAAATACAAAAGGATGGTGGATTTTATCAAATGCTTTTTCTGCATCTATTGAGAGGATCATATGGTCTCTGTTTTTGCTTCTGTTGATATGGTGAATAAAGTTTATGGACTTGAGTATGTTAAACCAGTCTTGGTTCTGTGGGATGAAACCTTGAGCATGATGTGTGACTTTTTTGATGATAAGCTGTAATCTATTAGCTAGGATTTTTTTGAGAATTTTTGCATCTATATTCATTAGTAAAATTGTTCTGAAGTTCTCCTTTTTATTTGGGTTGTTTCCTGGTTTTGGTATCAGGGTGATGTTGGCTTTGTAGAATGTGTTGGGGAAAATTCCTGCCTCTTAAATTTTTTTGAATAATTTCCGCAGTATGGGAATAAGCTCTTCTTTGAAGGTTTGATAGAATTCTGTTGTGAAGATATCTGTACCAGGGCATTTTTTCTTGGGAGATTTTTATTGTTTCTTTGATCTAGTGCTTGAAATTGGTCTGTTCAGGAGCTCTATTTCTTCCTGGCTAAGTCTAGGGAGAGAGTGTGATTCCAAATATTGACCCATTTGCTTCACATGGTCAAATTTCTGGACATAGATTTTATGGTAGTATTCAGAGATGATTTCTTGTATCACTGTGGAATCAGTTGTTATTTTCCCTTTATCATTTCTGATTGATGTTGCTAGAGATGTCACTTTTCTATTTCTAGTTAGTCTGGCCAAAGGTTTATCTATTTTATTTATTTTTCCCAAAAACCCCAACTCTTTGTTTCATTAATTTTCTGAATGATTCTTTTGTTTACAATTTCATTAATCTCTGACTTAATTTTGGATATTTGTTTTCTTCTGCTGGGTTTGGGCTTAGATTGTTCTTCTTTTTCCAATTCCATAAGATGACTTGTGAGTTTGATGCACTTTCATTCTGTTTTTTGGATGTAGGCATCTAAAGCAATAAATTTTCGTCTCAGGACTGCTTTTGCTGTATCCCACTGGTTTTGGTAGCTTGTGTCTTCATTGTTGTTATGCTCAAGGAAGTTAATAATTTCCTCTTTTATTTCTTCCTGCACTCAACTGTCATTCAGCATAAGGTTGTTTAATTTCCATGTCTTTGCATGGGGTTGAACATTTTTGTTGGAGTTGAATTCCACCTTTAGTGCCTTGTAGTTGAGAAGATTTAAGGTAAAATTTCAATTATTTTGATTCTGTTGAGGTTTGTTTTGTATCCTAGGATATGATCAATTTTAGAGAATGTTCAATGTGCTGATAAGAAGAATGTATGTTCTTTAGCTTTGGGATGGAGTGTTCTATATACATGTATCAAGCACAGTTGTACTAAAGTCTCATTTAAATCCTTTATATCTTTGTTTAATTTCTGTTTATAGGATCTGTCCATCTCTGTAAGAGGAGTGTTAAAGTCCCCTTTTATTATGGTATTATAGGATATCATATTGCTCAGATTAATTAAGGTCTGTTTCAAGAATCTGGGAGCATTTTAAGTTGGGTGCATAAATATTTAGAATTGAAATGTCTTCTTGCTGCCTTTTTCCCTTGACCAATATGAAGTGTCCATCTTTGTCTTCTTTGATTTTAGTTGCTTTAAATCCACACATATCAGAAAATAAGATTGCAACTCCTCTTTTCTTCTGAATTCCATTTGCCTGAAAAATTGTCTTCCAACCCTTAACTCTTGAGTTTTAATTTTTCTTTTGAGGCTAGGTGTGTTTCCTGCAGACAGCAAGTGGATGGCTTGTGTTTTTTAATATAATCAGCCAGTCTATACCACTTCAGTGGGGAATTCAAGCCATTAACATTTATTGAGATAATTGATAAGTGTCTTCTATTCATTTTATTTTGTGGAAGTCCATTGCTTAGTTTTATCTTTTGCATCATTGTGGAAACTAGGTTCTGTCCTTTGATTTCTGGGTTCTTACTTTGCTGGTGGTCCATTGTGATGTTCAGTGTGTAGAACAGGTTGAATTATTTCCTGTAGAGCTGGTTTTGTTGTGGCAAATTTCCTCAGTATTTGTATTTCAGTAAAATATTTGATTTCTCCATCAATTTTAAAGCTTAGCTTAGCAGGATATAGAATTCTGGGCTGGAAATTGTCCATGTAAGTAGATTAAAGGTAGATGACCATTGTCTTCTTGCTTGAAAATTTTCATTAGAGAAGTATGTGGTCACCCTGATGGATTTGCTCCTGTACGTCAATTGGCATATACTCCTGGCAGCTTGCAGAATCTTTTCTTTTTTCTTGACTTTGCACAGGCTCATCACAAGGTGTCTTGGAGAAGCTCTCTTTGAATTGAGGTGATTTAGGGTCTGATATCCCTTTGAAAGGAGTGTGCCAAAATCTTTGGTGATATTCGGGAAATTTTCATTTATAATATTCTCTAATATGACTTCCATACATCTGGGGCATTCTTTTTCCCCTTCTGGAATATCTATAACTCATGTTTGAATGCTTCATTAAAGTCCCATAATTCCATCAGTGAACATTCTGCTTTCACTTTCTTTTTTTCTGCATCTTTAATTATCTGAGTTATCTCAAGAGCTTTGTCCTCTACCTCTGAGATTCTTTCTTCTGTATTGTCTAATCTGTTGTTGATACTTTCTATTGCATCTTTAAGTTCCCTAACTGACTGCTTCCGTTCCTTCAGCTCTGCCATATGCTTTCTGTATTCTTCATATTGTTCATCTTTTATTTGATTCTATTTTTGATTTTCCTTTTGGTTATTTTCCACTTTCTCAGCAATTTCCTTCATTGTTTTCATCATCTGTATTTTAAATTCCCCTTCTTTAGTTTCTAACATTTCTTTATAGGTAGAATCCTCTGCAGTAGCTACCTCATGGTTCCTTGGGGGGGGGGGGTTTGCTCTGGACTGGTTTTTCATGTTGCCAGGAGTTTTCTGCTGATTCTTCTTCATGAGTATTTTATTTTATCTGTTTCCTTGCCCTAATTTTCCTTTCACTTCCTCTTGCTCCTTAAGTTACTGTGCCTCTGGCCTAAGGTTTTGATGAGTCTTTAGGATTGCTTTCAATCCTGCTGAAAAAAGGGTGTGGAGCTTTCCATTTCTACTGCTTGGTTCTTGTACTCTCTTGATGAAGATTTTAGTATATTTAATATAAAATAAAATAAAACCATACCATAGAGGGTAGAAAGCAAAGCAAAACAAAACAAAAACAACAACAACAACAAAAAAAAACCAACAACAAAAAAACCCCCAAACAAACCCTGTTTGATGGATGGTGAAATTTCTATATTCAACATGTAGGGATAAAGTATTGAATCTAAGTAGAATGCAAAGAGGCTATGGGTGTTATAATACTTAAAGCAATCACTAAAAAAAACTGTAAAAAGAAAAATATTCAAAATGAAATAGGTAAATTAAAATTGAATTTTAAAAAATGTTCACATAATCCAAAATAAAGCACAAAAAGAGAAATAAGGGGAATAGAAGAATGAAAATTAGGTAGAATAGTCAGAAACAAAAAAAAATACCTAAATCTTCAGAATATAACAATAACCTTAAATTGATTACAAATGTTTTATACACTTCAATTAAAAGTGTAAGTTTATAAAAATGGGTGTATTAGTCAGGGTTCTTCATGTAATCAACCAATGGGAAACTTGTTTGTTTGATTCTTTATTTTAAAGAAGTGGCTTATGTGATTAGGGAGGCTAACAAGTTCCAGTATCCTCACATGGAAAAGTCAACAAGCTAGAAAATCAGGAGATCTAATAAAATAATTCTATAGTGAAGTACAAAGATCTGAGAACCAGGAGAACTGATGATGTAATTCCAGTGCAAAAGCTGGTAGGCTTGAGATCTAGGAAGGGCCAATATTTCAGTTTAAGTCTGAAGTTAGGAAAACACTAGTGTCCTAGATTGAAGGCAGTATGAACTTCTCTTTTATACAGTTTTTTTTTTTATGTGTGTGTGTGTGTTCTATTCACGCCATCAATTGATGCTATGTTGTCCACCCTCATTAGACAGAGCAATCTGCTTTACTCACTGTACCAATTCAAATGTTAATCTCTTGGAGAAACAGCCTTAGAGACATGCCCAGAACAATGCTTGATCAAATGTCTGGGCACTCTATAGTTCAGTCAAGTTAACACATGGAATAAACCACTAAAATTCTATCCTCCCCAACCAGATTCATATGCATTTCTTTAAATCATCTTTAATGTCCTCATAAAACAATAGCAAAGTCTTAATTCTGTCTGACATGTACAGCTATCCTGAAGACAACTGAGAATGCAGTAATTACTTCTCCATAAGAGTTGCCACCCTTGAGTGTTGTTGACTTTTCTCCTTGATACCTCATATTTTAGAATGCTAAGTTTTAAAATTAATAGCATTAATTACTATGCTATAAAGACAATACATCTGATGTTACATGATAAGGAAATAAGAAAGAGAGAAATATTGTGTGTACACATATATAACAATACACACAAACATTCATAAAAAAGTAAAAATGAAATATTTATGACAATTATAGTTCTTATTTTTGTAATTGGTCACATGGTCATAGCTGTTATTTATAACTACCTTCTTCCAATATCTATTCTGTATTCCTTTTGCCTTTAGCAAACATCTAAGTTGGTTGTGGTTCTTTACCTGGTGGGGTGACCCAAATATTTATTAATGAAGGGTGTGGGCCATTAATAATCCCACTGACCTAAGTCACAGGGTATGTAAACACCTGTACTGTAGACATAATCTACCTTATGTCCATTGTGGACTAGTACTCCAATTTCCCCTTAGTAGTCTGGACCAATCACCTCTTCCAACCCATAACTCATTTCTTGCTTAGTTGACTCAGAGGCACGAGGAGCTCAAAGTGACCATGTGGCAGTCTTTCCTTTCAGTTCGATGGAATATTTATTGTGTATCCTGGTGAATTCATTCCTTCTTCTGGGACTAATATCTCTAGGCCAATTGAGCATAAATTCATGTGAATAAGAAGTGAGTATTTTGCTGGTGGGTCAATAGGAGTGAAGGTGGGTGTCGCTACCTCTAATTCCACCCATATTTCTAACTATTTCTGGATCAATAAATTATGCTTATTGGTATAAACAGTTCCATATATCAAATGTTGATACAGAACATATATAGCCTTCTGGAGAATCTTTCCTTGGCCCTGCAAGGTTTTGTCTCCTAACTGGCACTCCAACTGATTCTTCAAAAGGCTATTCTACTGTTCTATCAAACTAGCTATTTCAGGAAGATGGGAAACTTGGAAATACCAGTGAATTTCATAAGCATAGGCACATAGCCACACTTCTTTTCCTGGGCAGTGAGTTCCTTATCAGAAGTAACGCTGTCTGAAATAAAATGATAGTGGATAAGAAATTCTGCAAGGCCACAGATTGTAGTTTTGGCAGCAACATTGCATTAGGGAGGTCAACTATGTATTCCATTAAGAATTAAATTCTGCCCCTTTTATGTAGGAAGTGATCCAATGTAATCATCTTTTCACCAGGAATCTGGCTAATCACCCAGAAGAATGGTGTCATATCTGGGATTCATTGTTGGTTTCTGTTAATGGCAGATTGAGCACTCAGCAGTTGTCATACACAGGTTGGCCTTGGTGAGTGAAAGTTCATGTCTCAACCAGGCATAATCTCCATGCTTTTAATCATGGCTACTTTTTACATGAGCCCATTGGGCAATGACAGGGATGGATGGAGAAAGAGGCTAACTGATATCTACAAAATTGGCCATCCTATCACCCAATTATTAAAGTCTTCCTCTGCTGAGATCACCATTTGGTGAACATTCACATGAGATACAAAAACCTTCATTTGGGGGGGTATTATAGGGGGTCTATCCACTCCTTATTCCTTAAATATCCTTGTCACAAATTTTTCCAATCATATTTCTTTTGAGTACCTGACCAACCAGCCAAATCATTCACTAAAGTCCATAAATTGGTATAAAATTATGCATCTCATCATTTCTCCTTCCAAGCAAAATGAACAAACTGGTGTACTGCTCAAAGTTCTGCCTACTGGGGGGATTTTCCTTCACCACTGTCCCTCAGATATGTCCCAGGAAAGGGATTGTAATGCTGCAGATGTCACTTTGTGGTGGAGCCTTAACATCATGCACAACCCTATATAAAGCAGGCATGAAAATTGTCTTCCTCCGTAAAATGATCTTGGGAAACCCTCCATGAGGCCAGAGGTGCAGACTCGGAAAGAATGTAGTTTAGCAGAAGTGAAGATCATGGTTATGTGGGCCATTGTTTCATATTTATACTTTGAAGATCTGTTTGAGCCCTATGTCATATATGTCATTCCCATTTGATGGTGGAGTGCTGTTATACACACCTAACTTTATAGGTGGGTGACTCAAATAACAGTTTATAATAGGAAGCTTGGGTTGCACAATAACTTGGTGGGCTATTATTAAATGTTCAGTCCCTATTAATGCTCAGTAGTAAGCTGTTTTTGTTTTTGTTGTTGTTTTGTTTTATTTAAGAAAATGAAAATATGGCAGAGCTTTGCTCCAAAATCCTGAGGGTCTACTTGGTGATTCACCTGTTCCAGAATATCAAAGGCTACAATCAACATCTTATCTGCCAATGACATTTCAAGCACTACTGGATATACTGGCTTATTGGCCCATTTAAAAACCTGTATCAATACAGGGGAGAAAGAAATGGGAAATAAGCACACAGAAAGGAACACTGAGGAGAACAGCATATTTGAAATATCTGGAGATGCTTAGTAATAAAGAAGGCTGGGTGCTATCAGTACCAACCTTGTGGTACCAGTTTTCCAGTGGCCTGTTCTGCAGATAATAATGATGTTTTTGCCACTGAGGTAACAAACAGCCCTTTCTGCTATGAATCCCTTGAGGAGGGAAATGTGCAGCTGTCACTTTTGTACTAATTTGGAGCCAGAACCCCAATACACAAACCTTTGTGCATCCCTGACTCCAGAGTTTTTAAGTGTTTCACCTCTGTTCATACTTTAGAATTCAACTCTGTACCTTCTTTGTGCCTGCTAATGTTTTATATCCCCTCTCTTTGACTACAACTGTGTGACCACACATAAGATTTGGAACCCAGGAACTGGTGCCATCACCGCCATGTACCATGGGATCATTGTTCTTCCATGGTTTCCCATGCTTCAGATGCCAACTCCTTGGCCCCTCCATGGGCATTGTGAATAATACACTGGTGAATATAATCTCAAGCCAGACTCTCAGCCAAGAGGGATCACCTTGGCCATGGCTTTCCTTATGTAAAAAAAATTGATCAGGAGAAACCCAGCAACTTTTGTCAATGGGAATTTCAAAAACTTTTACCACCACTGAGCCTATATACAGCCATGGTTATCAGGGTTCTCTTAATTCTTTGCCAATGTCAACCTGAAATGAAAGGGCTTCCTGGAAACTCTTGACTATGTCATTGTGTCCTCACCAGAGCTAGGCCAGTCCAAACCCAGCCAATGGTGCCCTTGCCCCTGAACTGTAGACAAAGGTCTTCAGTGAAAACACTGAAAAGTCTGGAAAAGGTGATTGCTACAGCAAATTAGCAAACATAAACATAAAGCAGCAAAATACATGAAAAGTCACAACAGCATATTACCAATAAGGAAGACAATAATTTCCTAGTAATTGACCCCTCAGAAATGGAGATGTAAAAATCAAAAATAATTTAAAATAATTGTTCTAATGAACCTCAGAGAACATCAAGGAAACACAATAGGAGAATTCAACAAAACCAAAATAAATAAATAAATAAATAAGCTGAAAGAGCATTTCAAAAGAGATCAAAATGGTATATACATTTTTAAAAGCCAAAAGAAAATCTGGAATTGAAGAATACAATAAATGAAATAAAAAATACAATAGAGAGAAAAAACAGCAGGATTTATCAAGGAAACAAAAAAATCTGTGAACTTATAGACATTAGAAAGCTGAAAAAAGAATAAAAAGCAATAAAGAGAGCTTACCAGTATAACCAGACAGCATTTAGAGAGATATCTTTCTCATTATAAAGGTCTAAGAAGGAGAAAAGAAAAAGAAAGGAATGGAAAGCCTATTTAAAGAGTAATTGAAGATTTCTCCAATCTTGGAAAGGACATAAATATTCTAGTACAGGAAGCTCAAAGATACCAGTGAGGTTTAATGCAAGGGAAAGCGCACCAAGACATATTTATAATCCTTCTGCCAATGTTCAAAAACAAAAAAACTCAAAAAGCTGCAATACATAATATAAAAAGCTGAAAATTGTGACATTGACAACACAAAATGTGGGTGTAAAAAAAGTGTAATTTGTATGTGATTGAACTTAACTTGTTATCAGTTTAAATAGCTATAAGAGTAGAAGAAAAGAACAAAGGGTCAACAAAACAACCAGAAAATAATAAACAAAATGGCAGTTGTAAGCCATTTTCTATCAATAGTTATCTGGAATGTAAATGTATTACCTTTTCCAGTCAAAACACAAAGAATGATTGAGTTTGTAAAAAAAACAAGGCCCAACTATATGCTGCTTACCATAGACTCTTTTTAGCTTTACTAACACAGACACTAAATGTAAAGCGATGAAAAAAAAAGATATTCCATGCAAATGGAAACCAAAAGAAAGCTGGCATAGCTATGTTTATTGGATAAAGTAAACTGTATGTCAAAACTTTGAAAGACAAAGAATATTATATATAATAATAAAAGTCAATTTATCAAAATAATATAATTATCTTTATCGAAAGACAATTATAAAAATATGTACACTAAAAATCAGAGCTGCTAAATATATAAAGTAAATGTTAATTGTTTTGAAGTGAGAGACAGACTATAGTATTATTAATATAGGGGACTTCAACATTCCACTTTTAATAACAGATAATCCAGACCAAAAACAAATCAATAATAAAAGTATTATTTAAACTACATCTTAAACCAAAGGGTCTTAAAAGATATATTACAATATATGCTTACATTAAAAAAGATGAATGATCTTAAATTAATATAATCCAAATATACATCTTGGGGAATTAAGAAAACAAGAACAAACTAAATTCCAGGCTAGCTGAAGGGTAGAAGAAAGATGAGAGCATAGATTAATGAAATAAAGAACAGAAAAAACAGAGAATCATTGAAAATTAAAGCTGCTTTGTGAAAATATCAACAAAATTGACAAATATTTAGCTAGAATGACAAAAATTACTAAAATCAGAAATTGAAATGGTGATATTACTGTGATTCTGAAGAAATAAAAAGTAATATAAGAAAATATTATGAACAAGTATATGCTAACAAAATTAGAAAACAGATAAAATGGACAGATTTTTACAAATACACAAATTATTAATTAAAAACTGATTAAAAATAACAAATCTGAAACACTGATAAAATGTAATGATATTTCATCATTAATAAAAAGTTTTCCAATAAAGAAAAAGCTAGCACTAGATGACTCTACTGATTAATTCTACCAAACATTTAAAGAATTAATACTATTCTTCTCAAAATGTTCCAAAAGTCTGGAGAAAATATTTCCGAACTCATTCTACGAGACCATCATTACTTTGACATCAATGTCAGATAAAGATAACACAAGAAAATTGCACACCAATATTTCTTACGAGTACAAGTGCAAAAAGCATTCTGAACAAAATACTAAAATGCTACATTTAACAGCACATAAGGAAATATTCTACTCCATGGCTAGTTAGAATTTATCTCAGGAATGTAAGGGTAGCTTAACATAACAAAACCAATCCATGTAATATACCACATAAGTAAAAGGAAGAAAAAAAAAAACTACTTGGTTATGTCAAATAATGCAAAGCACTGACCAAGTGAAAAAATACATTTAGGAAACTAGAAATAGAAGGAACTTTTCCCCAATATGATAGAATCCCATGGTTATCAATATATTTTGAAAAACTTAAAGCTTTCTTGTTAAGATGAGAAAGAAGATGAACTGACTAATTTCACTACTGCAAGTTTAAGTGAGAGAATTAGGAAAGAAAAATAAACAGTATTCATAAGTGTATTTAAAGGAAGAAATAGAGCTATCTCTATTCATAGCTGAAATGATCCTACATGTAAACAATCCTAAGAACCCCCTCTTTCAAATACTGGAAGAAAGAAATTCAACAAAATTGCTGGGACAAAATCCATATACAAATATTAGTTGTGTTTCTGTACATCAATAGTAAATACTCTGAAATGGTAATTAAGAAAAGAATTTCTTTCAAAGTAGCATCAAAATAATGTTAGGAATAAATTTAATCAAAGAGGTAAAATGCTGGTGGACTGAAAACTATGAAAAATTGTTGAATGAAGTTAAAGAAGAACTAAAGGAATAGGCCTGTTTGTGGAGTGGAAGACTTCCATATCCATTGCTAAGATGTTAATACTACACAAAATAATCTACATATTCAATGCAATCTCTACTAAAATTTCAATAAGAAATGAAAAATCTGATCCTCAAATTCAAAAGAATTACAAATGGCCTTGTATAGCTTAAAAAATCATGCAAAAGAAAATAAATCAGGAACTGGCACTTCCTGATTTCCAAACTTACTACAAAGCTACATTCTCTAGACAAATACATGAAGGTATGAAATTGAGAGTCCAGAAATAAATTCATAAATCTATAACCAATTGATTTCAAAAAGGGTTGGGCTATTCAATGAGGGAAAGATTAGTCTCTTCAACAATCGGTTCTGTGATGACTAGACATCCTCATGAAAAACAATGCAGTTGGATCCCCTACCTCACAGGATCCACCAACACTAACTAATATAGATCAACAACATAAACATAAAAGCAAAGTCATAAAATTTCAGAAGAAAAAAAGAATGGTATATCTCTGTAAATTTGAATTTGGCAATGGTTTCCAAGATAAAGCACAATAATTAAGAGTAACAAATGGAAGAAAAAAAATAGATAGCTTAAACTTCAGTAAAATTAAAAACTTTTGTGCATAAAATCGGTATTTGACAAGGTGAAAATACAACCCATTGAATAGGAGAAAACATTTGTAAATCATGTATCTGAAAAAGGTCTTGTATCCATTAAATTTTATAAATTACTACTCAACAACAAAAAAATCCAACTAATATATGTAGAAAATATTTTAATATATATTTTTTAAAGAATGTATAAATATTGCCAAAGGTACTTAGTGATGGACTAAGATACATTTTGATAAATGCATCATTAAGAAATTTTGTTGTTCTGCAAACATCATAAAATGTACTTGCATAATCCCAGATGTCATAGCCTACTCCATATCTTGATTACATAGTATAGTATTGCTTCTAGGCTACAGACATGTTATAGCATGTTACTGTACTGAATACTGTAGGTAATTGTAACAGTGGTAAAAATGTATGTCTCTAAACATATGTAAATGTAGAAAAGGTACAATAAAAATACAGTATTAAAATATTATGGGACCACTGTCATATAAGGCATTTATAATTGACCCAACCACTGTCATGTGGTGAATAACTATATATGTGTGTGTTTTCATATTTTAAGATAAATAATGAGTTGGTAAAGATGTGAAAAACGGAAAACCACTGTACATTGTTGGTGTGAAGAAGGAAAAATCTGAAGATTCACACTGCCTTATCTTGAGACATACTAAAAGCTGTAGTAATCGAGGTAGTGTGATATTGGCAATGTGATAAAAACAGAATATTGTAATGAAAACTAAAATCTAGAAATATGGCTATTTTATTTGTTTTCAATTTTTTGGTAAAATACACATAATTCAAAATTTGCTATATTAATCACTTTTAAGTATATGGATAAGTGGTGTTAAATACATTCGTAATGTTGTACAATCGTCACTACCATTCATTTCTATAATTCTTACCTTATAATAACGAAACTCCACAAACAGTAAACAATAACTTTCTTTCTATTTCCCCCAGCACCTGGCAAGCACCATTTTTAATACTTTTATAATTTGATTTGTATAGGTACATCTTGTAAGTGGAATCATACGGTACGGTTGACCCTTGAGCAACATGGTGGTTAGAGATATTGACTCCCTGCAGTCAAAAATTTGCATATGTAATAACTTTTGACGCTTCCTAAAATTAGCTACCATTAGCTTACTGCTCACTGGAAGCCTTACTGATAACATAAAAAGCTGATCAAGAGATATTTTGTACATTATGTTTATTATATTGTATATTCTTATAATTAAGTAAGCAAGAAGAAAATAACCCTGTTATTAAGAAAACAATGAGGAAGAGAAAATATATATAGCATGACGTATTTATTAAGTGAAAAGGAGTCACCCTAAAAATCTTTATCCTTGTCATTGTCATGTTGATGAGGAACAGGAAAAGGGGGGTGAGTCTTGCTGCCTCAGGAGTGACAGAGGGGGAAGAGGTGGACGTAATAGAAGGGGAAGTAGAGAGGTGGGCACACTTTGTGACTTTTATTGAAGAAAAATCTGGATATAACTGGACCCACACTGTTTATCTGTAGAATATTGCAGAAATTTTCTGTCTTTTTAAGGATGAATAATATTCCCCTGTACATATGCATCACATTTTGCTTGCTTGTCTTATCATTAATCCATTGATACTTGAGTTGCTTCCATGTTTCAGCTATCTTAGCATCCTGCTTTCAATGGGGGGGAGGGGTGTTTTACATCCAGAAGTGGAATTATTTGATCACGTTATAATTCTATTTTTTTTTTTTTTTTTTTGGCCACAGCTGGGTTTGAACCCACCACCTCCGGCATGTGGGACCGGCGCCCTACTCCTTGAGCCACAGGCGCCGCCCTATAATTCTATTTTTAAACCTTGGAGAAAGTACAATACTGTTTTCCAGAATGTGGCAATGTGGCTGTAGTCTTATACATTCCAATCAACAGTGTCCAGGCCTTCAATTTCTCCACATTGTACTTAAAACTTATTATTTTCTATTTATTTATTTTGATAGTAGCCATCTTAATGGGTATGAGATAGTATCTTACTGCCATTATGATTCATATTTCCTTGATGACTAGTAATGTTGAGCATCTTTTTATGAACTTATTGGCCATTTGTATATCTTCTTTGGAAAATGGTCTATTCCTTTTCACATTTTTAATTAGGTTGATTGTTTTTTGTTGTTCATTTTTAGGAGTTTTCTACATATTCTAAATATCCACTCCTTAATGAATGAATTACTTGCAAATCTTTTCTCCTATTCAGTCGGTTGTCTTTTTACTCTTTGCACAGTCTTTGTTACCCCCAAATTTTATTTTTTATTTTTCTGAAAATATATTTCTTTTATTTTTTCTTGTTGTTATTATCAACTGTATCTTTGGTTTTATATTCAAGGACTCATGCCAAATCCAATGTCATAATGCTTCTACCTTGTATTTTCTTCTAAGAGATTAATTATTAGTCTTATATTTAGGTATTGATCCATTTTGAATTAATTTTTAGGTAAGAGTCTAGCTCTATTTTTTTGCATATGAATATACAGCTCTCCCAGCCTCATTTGCTGCAAAGATTCTCCTTTCCCCATTTATTCCTGTCAGAGAAGATCATTTGACATATACACAAGGATTTATTTCTGGGCTGTTTTATTCCATTGCTCTTCATGTCTGTCTTATGCCAGGACCATACAGCTTTGATGACTGTACCTTTATAGTAAGTTTTGAACTTAGGAAATGTGAGTCCTCCAGTTTTGTTCTATGTAGATTAAGATTAAGATTAAGTTACTTGGAGTCTGTTGAGGTCCCATGTAAATTTTAGGATCAGTTTTTCTGTTTCTTAAAAAAAAAATTACTGGTACTTTCTCATAGGGATTACACTGAATATTCATATCTGTGGATGAAGAACCTGGGCATATGGGATACAGAGGGCCAACCATATTGACATTTTAACAATAAAACTTTCCAATCCACGAAAATGGGATGTGCTTCCATTTGTGTATGTCTCCTTTGATTATTTTCAGTGTAAAATCCTTCACTTCTTTGGTTGAGTTAATACTTCAGTAGTTTACTATTTTTGATGCTTTCATAAAAAGAATTATTTTTTAATTTTCTTTTCAGATTGTTAATTGTGAAAATGTGACTTACTTTTCTGTGTTGATTTTGCATACTGTTATATTGCTGAATTTATTTATTAATTCTAGTAGTGTTGGAGGAATCTTTAAGGTTTTCTACATATAGAATAATATCATCTACAAACAGGAATAATTTTACTTTTGCTTTTCCAATTTGCATGCATTGCATTTCTTTTCCTTCCCTACCTGCTTTGGCTAAATACTACGTTGAATTGAAAAAGGGAAAGTGACTTCCTTGCCTTGTTCCTGACCTTAGAGGGAGGAAAACTTTCAGGATTTCACCATTGAGTATAATGTTTGCTGTGTGTTTTCATTTATGGATTTTAGTAAGTGGAAGTAATTTCCTTATATTCTTCGTTTGTTGCAGTGGTTCTCAACCTTCCTAAGGCAGCAATGTATTTTCATTGTTAAAAAGGGGTCGGAACCCACAGGTTGAGAACTGCTGGACTTTGTTGTGTGTTTTTATTATGAAACATGTTGAATTGTGTTAAATACTTTTTTTTTTTTTTTGCACCGGTTGAGGTAACCATGTAGTTTTTGCATTTTGTTCTATGAATATTTTGTATTACATTGGTAAATTTTTGTATGTTTATCCATCTTCGCACTCCTAAAATAAAACCCACTTGGCTATCAAGTATAATCTAATTCACTGATGATTTGGGTTTCCTACTTTTCTTTCTTTATTTTTTCTTTGAGAATTTTTTTTTTTTTAATCAACATTCTTAAGGAATTTAGATCTGTAGTGGTCTTTTGTTATAGCATCCTTGTCTGGCTTTCAGTAATGCTGGCTTCATAAAATGAACTAGGAAGGGG